>NC_081406.1:370854761-371094063 GCF_030272615.1 Cryptomeria japonica | reverse complement strand
ATAGAGAGCATGCATAAGTGAGAAGATGTCCAAGAAGCAAACCAAGGTAGCTAGAAAGGAGGGAGGAGGCACAAGGATCAAAGAAGGGTGACTTCTTCTCACTTCTACATGCTCTCTATCATCGCGTGTGTGTGTGTGTCCTAAAATTTTGACCCCCGTAATTTCGAACACATTTTAGGTCCTCACTTAAGCGACTACACTTCTCTCTCGACTAAGACCTCTTTCTACACTTTCATCCCGAGTCTCTTCCTATTGTGACCCTTATGCTGCCTTAAGACCCCGTTCGAGCCCCAAGATAGGGTACGACAAGGGTGTGGCGCCCCTGTCCTCCCTCTTAGGGAGACCCTAAGATGGGTCCATTCGGCCCCTTTTGCATAATTTCATTCTTCAGGGATTGCAATCTTCCTTTGTCGACCTTCGATGGATGAAAAGTAATCCTCTTGGGCATTTAGAAAAGTAGATTCAATTCCCTCATTCGATAGAGACGAAGGATGATCGCGATACATGGGCAAGATAAGGATAATAAGAGAAATTCAAGCGAAAGGTCTTCATCAAGCATTCAAGTCTTCAAGCATCCACCAAGATATCTTCTTCATGTGTTTTCTGCATTCATCCATTGGAGCAACATTACAACATTCATTTGGAAGCATATGTGTGTTAGGGTTTTTTCATGTTACATGCCATTTCATACAACATTTGTGATTACATTCAAGAAGGAAATCAATCATCATCATCAATTGCAGATCTACAAGGTATACATTTCCATTATTTACATTTAAGAATTTGCAATTACTTTCTTTCAAGGTTGATTCCTCAACTGAGGTTTGACTGAGGCAAACCCCTATCCACAATCTGTATTCCCTTCTTTTTTGTGTGTAAGTTGCAGGTGCACAGCTATAATTGCAGGATTGAACTCCCTTTACAAAGACAAAAAAACCCTTTTCGGCACGTGGATTTTTCGGAGGATCGTGTGCACTTTCAACACGATCCCGATGACTTTTTCCAAATTTGCAGGGCAGATCCACATCAGTTTGAATATCTCAGATCCAAAACTATAGAGCGATCTCAAACAAGTAGCTCCTCATTTCATTCATTTTATCTCCCTTTTCTACATAGTCAGCAAGTCAACATATCTACTTGCAAAAGAGGGCAAATCACTTTCCAACCCTTTCAATCCACTTGGAATTAATATCCTTGTTTCCCTTGGATTTGGATCTAGTGGATTCAAGCCCCTCTTTTGAATGTAAAGTTTCTCCCAAGTGAAAATCATCCTAGTGACTTCCTTTCTCTCTCCTAGGTGGGGAGTCACTAGGGTACAATTTTCCACTTTACATTTTGGTGAACCCGACGTCTTACACTCTAATTCTAATCTCTTATTGTTAGATCTGAATTATTGCAATTTGAATTTCAAACATTCATTTCCGTGTTTAATCTTTTTACAAAATTTAGAGGTTAATTGCATAAAAAACGCTAATTTTTCTTTTTGACAAAATTAAGCTTGTGAAGTGTAGCATTTTAATTGCTTGTTTCAAATCTGATTTCTATTTCAAAATTGTAATTCAAATTTATCTTTTCATTCTGAAAATTAAGCGGTTAAAAGGCAAAACACTAATTTTTAAGAATCTCCTATTTCGACCTTTGACTACTAATTTGACCGATCTAGACATCTCCAAATCGACAGTTTTTTTGGATTCTACAATAAAATCATAATTTCTATCATCCCTGAAAATTTCAAAAAAAGTTGGTCGGACCGAGTGCACTTTGCACATGGTCCCTAACTTTTTTCCTGTAATTTTGGGAGTTGGAATTGACTATATTTTTATGCTTAAATCCAAAACATTGGCGTACTTTATCAATTTTTGCACCCCTTAAGGTCGAATACAAATTCAAATTTCTACACTTAAATTTATTTTCATAAAAAGGTCCTAATTTTAGATCTTCTTTTCAATTAAATTAAGATTTGAATTAAGAGACTTTCAATGGCAATCAATGGATCAGATTTATTTGCTATTTCACATATGATTACATTAATTTTAACATATATTTATTATAATCATGTGTTTGATAATGACTTTCTTCATTTCATGTTACTTGTTTTCATTCATAGCACTTAGTCATATTGTGTTTCTTGGATTTCAAAGTCATTTCCTTTTCAATTTGATCTCAAAGCTTTCGTGTATCATTTTTGTTGCATTATGGTGATATTAAAAAAATGCATTTCATGTATTAATCACCTTAAGGCTTTTGTAGATCACAACCCAAGAAACCTAATTCTTGCACCTCTCCTAGAGTATCCTGTGTGAATAAGATGAGAGCTACTATATCAACCAATGATCTTTTTGTAAAAGAGAAAGAATTGGAAAACAATATGGACCCATCCTCTTCTTATACACGTACCCTTGAGCAAGGGGGGCAAAATCATAGTATCAACATTCTTACATCTTTAGACCATCCTTATTCTCCTAGGACTTATCTTTAACATCAAAGTATATATAGAGAGGATGATGTTATTCATGATCTTTCCCCTCGCATAGAAATGAGTAAAGATGAACCTTTAGATGATGAAGATGTTCATCCCAAATCTCCCCAAAAGGATAAGCCTGATGTAATGCCCCGCCAGGAAACCCCGAAGGGATTAAGCCATAACACAAGAATAGGGTGCAATAATTTTTTTTTTATTAAAGTTACACCACATTAAGATACAACGAGATATCAAAGATTCAGATTACATAGCAGAAGACTTCAACTAACACCTAAAGAGTTTCCCAACGAGATTATTTAAATTTCACAATTCACTTAACTCACACAATTAATCCAATAAGCTGATTATCTTAATAACGAGATAATTCATATTCAGGATAATTTCTTTCAAAAGATGGAATCATAATTCACAAGCAAGGATTCATCCATTAAGATCTATTCATAATCTTCATTCAAGCTTTTCATTTAAAATTACAAGCCATACATCTAACATTCTAACACACTAGAATTTCATCAAAAACATATGAGATCTTTTCCAGCATATTTAATTTCCTAACCACAACTGAATAGATTTCATTACTCTAAGTTACATTCATTCATATGCCAACTTATTGCATTTTAAAAGACGATTACATACAGGCATCTATGATAAATCTCATCTAAACCACTTATGCATTTGATCAACATGGCATACAAGAAAGGACTGAATAAAAGCATTTAAAGTTAATTCCATTTATCCACTTAACCATTCTAACATAAGATAATCATACATGATAAAGCTGAATAAAGGAAACATAAGAGAATACATCACATAACACCATAATGATCTCGGAGTTCACCCCTAAAGGGCTACATCTCCGGGTCTGCTCAACTGCAAGACCCCTCTGATAAATAATAAAGTTAAGAATACAAGAGGTTACACCATTACAATCCTGCCATCAAGGCGAAACATAAACAATATACAATGACCACATCGGTCCATATTACATAAATGATCCCTGAAAAGGAAAGGATCCAGCTGAACATAATCAAAGCTAAAACAAAAGTCCAGAAGAGCATCCATAAAACTGAGCCATCACCACCCAAGGTCTGACATGAAACCAATACTCACAAGGGCAGAGACAAAAGGACAACCCACAAAGGTACTCCTAACAGGACAAAACGACAACACACTAGCGAATGTAGGGACAAGTGTCATCACACAACCTGGTATGGATACCATGGCAAGTCTTCATAGGTCCCGGCCCCATACACTGGGTTACCCTGGCAACCTAATCCGAGCTTCCGGCCCATCCAAGCCTCATGTGGACCCACACATCCTCTCGTGAAGACAAGGATGGTGGTTTGCCATTTCAGGCCTTCTCACAGCATGTCGAGTCTATGATAGCACTCGTCTCATGTGTGAGGCACATTTATCTTACTTAGAAATTACATTCTAATCTACTTAAAGGTTATCACTTATTAGACTCACTTTCGACAGGTTACCCAGCAGCCACTTTGGGCGCGGCCCCCAATTGAAAGCCACTTTCCCATACGACACTAGACTAAACTTAGACGAACTCAAAACCAGGGAATACACATGGTCAGACGAACGGAGTTCAAGAAGAAGAGGACAACCATTTGGTCAAACACGACTCAAAGATGAACACTTACTGACGGTACTCTAACTAGAGACCTGACACACATAAGGTCAACCATGAATCATCATTCGACTCACACAAAGAGGATATGGCCAACTACGACGACACCACAAAACCACAATCAACTCAAAACAGAGGACTGAAACAGGTACCCCAAATCATTCCATACGACAGGGTCCTATCATACAAGCACGACTTGCCATTACATGAATAAAAGCGAATACAGAAATTAAACTCGCATAGGAATATTCAACAGATACAATCTTTCCGAATTGATCTAAACATTAAAAGTCGATCAAGTTTTCTACAAGATCTAAATCAGATTACAGTTATCTACCTCATCAAGGGATAAGTTGTTCTTGGTTTTCTAACTCTCTAAGGTTCAAAGCATCGAACAGACATATAAAGTCATAATGAGTTTTTAAACCAATTTCATAATAATTAAACTCAGACAACCATTAATCAAATAAATAAGATATTTAATCTCCAACAAAACATCATTAACATACTGGTCCAAAACCGACCTCTACAGTTTCGTATTATTTCTCAAGCCCAGATGCATTATACGGATTACGGAAATAAAAATGTAGAAAGAGAATCTAAATGGAGATAATCATTTCCAAAGCATATCGTTTAAATTCAAATACCCAACGATAAATATTTCATTTACTTCTCAATTACTCAAATGATATGTTCTACGATAATATTTGACATCATCAATTAGTAATTACATCGTATTTCAACGATTTTCCAATAACACATTATTCTATTTTGTCTTTAAACAATACTACCTTAATTAGCCAGATGCTCTAATCAGCTAGAAGGTAAGATCTAGATTTATTAATCCAAGATCAATCAGAATATATTCGACAATATTAAATTGCAAAATTTCAGTTGTAGAACTTAATTAAAAGGAGTGCATAAGCCATAAAATGAAATTGAATAATAGTTAACTTATAACTTCCATTATAAAATTAATTAATATCCAATTAACATAATCAAGATTAATGCAACCTTAATCATAATTAAGAACTAATTAACACTTAACATTAAAATAATATACATTAAAATGATATCACATATCATATGCATTTTTTTTTTTGATGATAAAAAAAAATACATTAATAAAAAAAAACCATGATAAAAACTATGTTTTAAAAAAAAACGCATTTAAAATGAGGCGAGGGCGGGCCGTGCCCTAACCCTAGCGCCGTCCAACACCATACCCGCAGGGAAGGCCCATGCGGGCGGCGCCACTGCGGTGCCTGCAGGTCCGCGGCGCCCTGCGGCCACCGCAATGTGCCGCGGCCAGAGTCCTTAATACCAGCGAGGGGGGGGGGGAAAAACAGGGGGAGCGAGCGGGGGAGAGGGGAGGAGGAGCGGGTGGAGCTCCGCTCCCCGCCCTCCAACCCCAAACCTAGGTTGCGGTTTTCAATAAAACTCGCCCAGTTCGGTAAAACACAGAAATGCACAGTCCGAACTAAAATGAACGCACAGTTCAATATAAAACATATATTTTTTTTTAACACAGTTCGGTTTTAAAACAAACAATACAACCCAACTCAAAATTTGGATTAACAATTTCGGTTTGAAACAAACTGAGTTTGGTATCACATTTTCTTGATGGTTTTCTCATTCTTTACAAACACCCAAGGGTTTCAAATGCCCAAGAGAATAGAGGATTTAACCACACCTCAAATACACTTCCAGCCAAGCTAATTAATTTACTAAATCAATTCATAAGCATGGCATTCGATGGAGAATCTAAAACCAAGATAGCATGAAAACATTCAAACCTCCATTTCCATTTTAAACAATAACTAAAATTGAGAATTGGATCCTACCTGATCTCGCGTTCCTGGCAAGATCTGCTGAAGAGTCCCAATCTCCAGCTACCAAGACCTTTCTTCTCCATCCAGAACCCCCAAATTTCATCTCCAACATATGTTCCAACCAAAAATTCTCCAAAATGCCCATCCCCCAAATTTTCCCCAAATTTTGGGTTATATGGAAGAGTTGACCCAAAATTCCATTTTTGGAATTTAAAATTTTTATTTACAAAATAATTCTCAAAATTTAATCCTTTTCTAATTATAGCAACAAATTAACTTGCTTTCGAAAACCAAAATCGATTTTCTCATTTCATCAAATTTAGCCTTTCTAATTTCAGAAGCCAACAGAATACAATTAAATCTATTGCGATAAAATACAAAACTTTCTTTTCAACAGCATATACGAAATGCATTTAATATTCAAAATCAGACATTTAATCGAACTTACTCCCAATTTAAAACGAGTAATCCAAAATCATGAAAATCGCATAACGACATATCCGATTACTTTAGTCCATTTATCTCTAATGCACAAATACATATTTAATCAAAATAATTACTAAGGACTAATTAATTAATTTAACCATGCACACCAAGCACGCAAACCGAGAAGGTCAACCAAACAGACGACTCGCAAACCCAAACACAAAGGGAACACCGACGACGACTGACGATGCTCACTTGAGCACGACGAAGGTCAACTAGGGTCTTACGACCACCTAATCCAACTCTAAGGATTAAAGAGGTACACTCAAACCTGCACATCCAGGTGAAGACGAACCTCGCACTCATGCGGCGTTGTACCTGAAATCTCCTGCAACCAAGAGTCATACATGCATACATATATAAAATTTAATGAAAACGTTAGCCCGATATTAATACCACAAACTAGGTACACTAACATCTTGCATACAACTAGTGTGAAAATCACATCAATAGCTATGCGTTAAATCAAGCATCTGACTATAACATTATATTAAGATACACTAACCAAGATTAAATCAAGATTAGAGATTGATTAGGGTAGGGGTACTACACCTGACACAGGAAAGAAGGTTATCCTTTCCCATGATATTCCTTCTTCATCTATAAAACCTCGATCATTCCACCTTACACATCTGGTTTATAAGAAATTTATGATCTTATTCCGCCAAATTTCCATTTGCAACATTCTTACAGTTGTGGCTTTAATATAATAACAAAACAAGGTTTTAGAGGACAAGGAATTGGGAAATTTGAACAAGGAATCTGTATCCCTATAAACCATTTTATGCAAGCTACTACAGAAGGCCTACGAAGAGAAATTCCTCTCTCTAACGATGAACTCCTTAGGCTTGAAAATTTTAATAACTATCTTCAAAAGCAACAAATCAAAAGAGCCCGCAAGAATGCTTCTTCTTAGAAACGTCCATTTTTCTCATTTCATCAAACCCATGATCATAATGCTGATGATTGGCTTGATTTTCAAAAATCTATTCAAGATGGCATCGACAGTGGCAAAATTATAATTGTGTATGATAAACCTTCTTCTTCTAATTATTCTCCTCTTCCATGTCAATAAAATCACTTAAAACACATTTATCATCCTGATAGACTAGCTACAAAAATCTATTGGAGATTAAAATATGCTAAGAATATTTCCTTTCCTCCTAGAAATACAATCAAGAATCTTAAGCAAGTGAAAGGTGAGAAATATTGAATTTTTCATGATTCATATTCATATTCTCTTGGGAAATGTCATGCATTTAAGAATTTTTTTCAAAAGCAATATGATCATGCACGAATTTCTCCTACAATAGATCTAGATGTCTTCATTGACATGAACATAGTGCCTTAGCACTTCTTTTATTTTCATGTTGCTCTTCACCCGATGACATAACTAGCCAACTTAACTAGGGTCTCTTTATCATTTGTGGTGGTATTGTTTCAATTTTAATAATTTGGGGTAGCAAAATGAGGCTCACTTCTTCTTCTTTTTTCCATTAATTTCTCTTCATGCATTATTCATTATTAGATCTCCTTTCTTGCATAGAGTTAATCTTATGAGAGCATATAATTGTTCTTGGGTTTTTACTCTTTGCTTGAAGAGGAGCATCTTTAATGAGTAATACACTTCTTCTCTTGCTTTCATTCTATTGGAAAAAGTACCTATTCTATGGTTTTGATTATTTACAAATATGATATGCCCCTAGCATAGAACGGTCTCCTGTAAAGTACATGACCCTTCCTTGAGAGGATTCACTCCATTAGGAAGGCATATTGCTTGAAACCGATCTCCATTAGAAGATGTGTAATATTTCTCCTTGTTCTTCTCACTTGGGAGGCAAGGATTTCACTCATTTCTACCCCTTTTAATCTCATTTATCATTATTTCCTTTAGGGGCTGCATTTATCATATGTGGTATGTCCTCATGACTAATCCCTCTTGAGGAATATGCTATTTTCTTTCTTTCCTCTGTTAGAAGATTACCACTTCTTGAGACGTCTAATTTACATTTACTAATGTTTTTTCTTGCATATGTTCATGTAAGTTTATTGGGCATTTGCTTATGTTTAATCTCTCTCTAGAAGATTGTGTAAGCTCTTCTCATTGTTCCTACACTTGGGGGGAAATGATCTCTGATTTATTTCTTTCTTTAAGGATCCACTCTTTCCTATGTTGGGGATGATGTGAGTTTCATTACTTGATGTCTTTCCTTGTGTGAAATCGTTGTTGTTCGCTCAAGGGTTTTCTCTTATACAAGAGTTGTAACTCCTTGACTACAACCTCTTTTACACTTGGTTATGTACATCTATAATAAATTCATCCATCCACATCGGGATAAAAGTGAGTCATCCTTTATTAAGAATCCCTTTCACCTAGCAATAGGAGGAAGGATAGCTTTCGGGTTCTCTTCTATGCTTCGTTCTAGAAGATGTTATATTTGTCTAAGACAACTCCTCTTGGAGGTAGATCTCTTTTGAATAAATATCTCTTCTCCTCCAAGGATCTCCTTTACACTTACATCAAGATATCTCTTTTCAACTATCTTACCCTTGCTTGAAGAGTATTCCCTCTCTTTCTTGGATTTATGACATTGTTGCATAATGGATATCTTCTTTGCGTTGAAGGTAGGTATCCTTGTTCTACTTTCCTTAAGATATAAACATAAAACTATGTTGACATATTAAGGGGGGGCACCTGCACTGCTCCTTTTGTACTATATTTCTCTCACACATGGCATCTCTTGTACAATGGGTCATTCTTGGAACCAGAGGGTAGCCTCTTAGAGAAAGATGTCGCCACTTTTCTCTTGTATAGTGGGTGTTTCTTGGAACCAGAGGGTAGCCTCTTAGAGAAATATGTCGCCACTTTTCTCTTGTAGAGTGGGTCATTCTCAAAACTAGAGTGCAGCCTCTTATAGAAAGATGTCGCCACTTTCCTCCTATACAGTGGGACACTCTCGGAACCAAATCACAACATCTTAGAGAGAGATGCCGCCACTTTTTCTTTTATACAAGGTGATTATTCTCGGAACAAGAGCACAGTCTCTTAGAGTGAGATGCCATGGCTTTCTTGACATTTTTGCTATACATCTTATACAGGCTATAGTATACCCTGGCATAGACTCCTATGAGGTGCTTCGAACCTCACTTACACACACACGCACGAGGTTGAGTGGAACTAACGACGTTCTCACCTTCCTCCCTTACTTGGATCACTTAGACAAACTCTAAGGGCTAGTTTTCTATGTCCCTTTTCTCCATGGATCACCTAATTCTAGGGGTGAGATGTCCATGGTTTCTTCTTGTTAGCCTTTCTTCTCATGGATCACAAAAGTGTGTATTCATGTCCTCTCTCTCCTTCCTCTCTTCAACCCATAGTTCTACTATTAATGATTGATGGATGATGTCAGCTTTGCTCTTTTATGTGATGGCATTGGTCTTTGTGTTTCAGTTAGCTGTTTGAGATGTTGGTATCGAGGTCTCTTCGGCTAGTTGATGTGTGGTTTTGTGTGTTTTATCTTTTTTGCGTGTCATTTGTGCTTTTTCTTGTTTTGGTAGGTCTTGTTCTTTTGGTCTTGTATGCTCCTGCATATATGTTTGAGTGAGTTAAGATATTAAGATTGGGGGCTTTGTTCCTCAAGATTAGTGATGTCTTATACTCCTTCTGGTATTGCTTTGTATCTCTCATCTTCATCTTTCTCTTTCTTCTACTTTTCCGACTGTATTGGTGTAAGCCATACTCCCAATAAAGTGGGGGCTAAATGTAGTGTCCTAAAAGTGCGACCCTCGTAATTTCGATCACATTTTAGGTCCTCACCTAAGCGACTGCATTTCTCTCTTGATTGAGACCCCTTTCTTCACTTTCATCCCAAGTCTCTTCCTATTGTGACCCTTCTGCTATTTTAAGACCTTGTCAGGGCCCCAAGATAGGATAGGATAGGGGTGTGGCAACCTTGTCCTCCCTCTTAGGGAGGCCCTAAGATGCGTCCATCCGACCTTCTTTTGCATAATTTCATTCTTCGGGGATTGCAATCTTCCTTTGTTGGCCTTCAATGGATGAAAAGTAATCCTCTTAGGCATTAATAAAAGGAGATTTAATTCCCTCATTCGATAGAGATGAAGGACAATCGCGATACATAGGCAAGATAAGGATAATAAGAAAAATTCAAGCGAAAGGTCTTCATCAAGAATTCAAGTCTTCAAGCATCCACCAAGTTCTCTTCTTCATGTGTCTTCTTCATTCATCCATTGGAGCAACATTACAAAATTCATTTGTAAGAATGTGTGTATTAGGGTTTTATCATGTTACATGCCATTTCATACAACATTTGTGATTACAATCAAGAAGCAAAGCAATCATCATCATCAATTGCAGATCTACAAGGTATACATTTCTATTATTTACATTTAAGCATTTGCAATTACTTTCTTTCAAGCTTGATTCCTCAACTGGGATTTGACTGAGGCAAAACCCTATCCACAACCCTTCTTCCCTTCTTTTCTCTGTGTAGTTTGTAGGCGCACAACTATAATTGCAGGATTGGAATCCATTTACAAAGACAAAAAAACCCTTTTCCGCATGCAAATTTTTTGGAGGACCGTGTGCACTTTCAACACAGTCTCGATGACTTTTCTCCAAATTTGCAGGGCAGATCCGTAATAATCTAATTATCTGAGATCTGAAGTTACAACGCAATCCCGAACCGGTAGCTCCTTATTTCATTCATTTTATTTCCCTTTTCTACATAGTCATAAAGTCCACATATATATTTACAAAAGAGGGTAAATCACTTTCCAACCCTTGCAATCCACTCGGAATTCTTATCCTTGTTTCCCTTAGATTTGGATCTAGTGAATTCAAGCCCCTCTTTTGAATGTAAATTTTCTCCCAAGTGAAAATCATCCTAGTGACTTCCTTTCTCTCTCCTAGGTAGGGAGTCGCTAGGGTCCAATTTTCTACTTTACAATATGAAGCAATATCCTTTGATGCTCCATCTGCACCTAAAGTGAATGGACCATCACTAGGGCCATAATATAATCGATGAAAACTTGTACAAAAATGAGGTGTCAACAGATGGGAGTGGCACTAAGACCAACTTTAAACTTGATCCTCCTCCATGGTCATGACCACCAACATCAGTTGGCATCTAATTAGCCTAATCGTTGATATTGGCAGAGGGTTAACTCAATGCCACTAATGCAAATATCACTACACATTGAATGGTTGCTAGCAGCAAAAGGAGGATCCACAAGAGGCTGAGAAATCACCAATCAATTGGGGTCAACCCATGCTTCTAACCTCTATTGGGGCATGCACTGCAAACACCTTGGAATTATCTGAAGTCAAAATAATTGAGTTTTAAACCCAACACAAATTTTGTGTATAATCTCCTCAAATAATAAAGAGGGACCTCAAAAGTGGCATGTGGTGCATTTGAATAGGCACTGGTCTACCGGGGTCAACCCATGCCCCTAACCTTCATTGGGGCATGCCACTGCCAACACCTTGCAATGATCTAAAGTCAAAATAATTAAGTTTTAAACTCAACACAAACTCTACATATAATCTCTCCAAACAATAAAGAGGGACCTCACAATTGGCATGTGGTGGATGATCAAATGCCATCCACTATCGCTTCCAAAAATTATTGGACATCCCAAGATGCCTACACCACTTAATCTAGATATTTATTTTTGTTTGGTGGAATTGGTTGATTGGTGATAGGTTCATTAGAGGAATGGGGCTAAATTTATTTGTTAATTTTGAGGTCAACGATGTCCTTGTAGGAGAGACCATCAAAACAAAACTATCTCCAATCCTCTCACCATAAGGAGTTTTATCTAGGTTCACACCAATAGACTTAATAACATCTAGAATATTTTATATATACTAGATGAGGTGGCATAAATGTTTCATTATGAATGTGACAGATTTTACCTATAATGTAATGTGTTTTCATTGATCCTGGCTTTCAAGTAGGGTGGAGGTAAGGTATTATGCAAATCATTAATGTCAAACTCATTGATCAAATAAAGATGAACCTACATTATGTTTGTTAAAAAAATTATAATAAATTCGTACTTAAAATTAAAACTAGATATTTAGCTGAGAGGCTTTTATGGTGGGCTTTGGCCATCGAAATTAAGAATCGTCACACGTAAGAGGTGAATGGGAAAAGTTTTACATTGACCATGGAAATTGAAAAAAGGAAATTTGTTGCGCAGACATTAAGTATCTATCAAAACCCATCATTTAATGTATGTTATTATCGACATCATTGTTGTCCGTTTTCAAATATTTTGGTGCCATTGCCATTCCCGTTCCTTAGCGCAACCGTTTCCAAAATGATTTTAGTTACTTCACAATCAACAGAGTTTACATTGCGACATGCTTAACAAGCTGAAATTTACCACTTTGGACCCCACAAATTTGGATCAAATAATAGCATAAAACATAAAAATTATATAAGGAAATAGCCCTCAATTTTAGTTTTTCTCAAAAATATAAATTTGCTATATACATTGTTTGAGTCTTCTCTCTCTTTTTAATAAATCAAAATTTGTTACTGAAAATAATGACATGTTCGAGATGACGAAAAAAATAGTAAATGATGTCAAAAAAAATCCTGAAAAATAACCTTGCACTCTTACACATGTAGGCAAACATTACCAATTTACTAGCCATTCACTTGTTTGATCATAGAATGTAACATATAACCTCATGAACCTTTCAAAATTGACTATTTTATCACTTAGATGAAGGGTGGTTGCAAGAAGTTGAGTCCCACTTTTGGGCAAAAAGTGGAAGTGTTTTCTCTATTTTTCAAATTTTCTCTCGATTGATGTCAAAGTTTGATGCACTTAGAGATTGAATCTCAAAAAACATAAGGAATATTAAATGTAGTGCTCGGAGTCTACTTTGCAAATATGTAATTTAATATAATACCCACATGCTAGAAATCCCTTTTTAGTAGGCATGTTTAAAAACCAGTTTTTCAAAATGCCTGTTTCAGGACCATACCACACATGTGTACCACCATAATTTGATGAAAATTTCATATTTTTCCTTTTTTTTTTTTAATATTCAAAAGAATTGTATATAGATTGATGTCATATAATTTATTTTTCTAAAATCCTAAAAACACAAAAGTTATTAAAGTTTTAGTGAACCTTGGGATTTTAGGTTTAGGTTCCACTTTTGATTAATAAATAATACAAAAATAGTAAAAATTATCTTATCACTATGAAATTTACATTTCTGAAATCAAGACGTTGAAAACTCTAATGGGTTTTCATTTCGTCAAAAAATTCAATCAGAAAGGCTCTCAAAAAATTAGGCCAAGGTAGAAATTTGATGTCGTTTTACCTTAGTCATTTTTTTCAAGGTCCAAGCATAGGTTTGGTGGGACCAAGCCTATCCCGAAGAAAAAAACAATGCTAAGGTTGTTTCCCGCTCCTAATTTTAACAAACGGGCGCCCGTTTTTTAAATTCAAAAAATGGGCGCCCTTTTCGCTTTGTACCTTTGAAAGCGAAACGGGCACCCGTTTCATTAAATAACAGGCGCCCATTTCTGAAAAGATCCGGTGGGCCAGAATTTGGCCCACAAGCACAAATCCCAATGATATAATGATTTTTCAATCATTGCCTGATAGGTACGATCTACAAAGAGAATGTTTTGATTAATCATTCTCTTTGTTTGTCTTATTGTTGATTTGGTAAAGAGATCGGTTTGAATTCAAATTTTGGTGTAGCCATGGGATCAAATCAACATAGGAAGAGGCAAAGGAAGGTTATGACAACTGAGGAGATTGCAGCAAATAGGGAGAAGGAGGCAATGCGTCAACGAGAGAGAAGATCAAGAATGAGACAAGGAGCTTCAAGTTCCACAATCATTTCAGAAGAGGAGAACATCAATGAGACCATAAATGCTGACGAAGGAAACACAATAGAACCATTTACTTCAGGTGCATCTTCTAATCCATTATTGGATACATGTATGTCTTCACAGCCCTATGTTTTTTCTCATGAAGAAATTGGTGATTTAGTAGAAGTAGGTTACTTATTAAATGATTTTCTAATTGAAAATCAAACCCCAAATGAAATTAGAACACAAGTTGAAACTGAAATTGAAACCCCAAATTGAAACCCCAGATGAAACTAGATCTCAACTTGAAACTAAAATTGAAACCGAATTTGAAACTCCAAAAAACCAATAATATGTATGTAGACATGGAAACACCAATTGAAAATGAAACATGTTTGAATGATAATCAAATGAATTAAAATTTTGAAATTAAAAGTGATGTACTAGACAACCTTCCTAGCTTGGTTTCATGGAGACAGATTAGGGCACATGCAAATAGATTGTTTAGACATTTTTCTTATAATAAGAAATTTGGGTTCCAAAGTTAATTAATGGTACAACTAATTAAAATGACTAAAATGCGAAAAGTGATGAAGAAGTTAGGCTTTTATGTCAAACCCAAGAAGAAGGATGAGTCTTTAAAACAAGTTGTATCGACTATTGCTAGCGCCTTTGATACAATTGGAAAGAAAAAATGTTCTAAAGATAACAATGTGGCATGGCGGGCAATAACAACAACTTTAGTAAGCCAAACAACTTCTAATAAAAGAATGATGAGTAACATAAGTGGATATCTTAATATTCATTGCAAAACTTTGTCAAGAGCTGTAAAAAGAAGAGTTAATTTTGAAAGCGATCCGACAAACAAATTGTGGACTTTTAGTGGTAGACTACCAAGGTCTGATATGAAACTTACTAGTGAAGTCAAAAATTTGATCAAAAAATTATGGCACGATAATACGAGAGTATCACCTAATGTTAGAGATGTTCTTAAATTAAGAGTTGGGTCAAAAATTCGTGATCCACATCCAAAACATCTATTGGACATGACTCAAACTGAATTGTATAATTTTTTTTTGGTTGATAAGGTGTTGACTATTATCATTTGTCAAAGGTCTTTTGAAAAGTGTAAATCTTGGTATGTTCGAATTAACAAGGAAAGATTCACATGTTGTTGCAAAACTCATGTTCAATTTCGCTACCATTATGATGTATTTCGATATATACGTGTTACCATGCATAGTAATGGAATGTTCCAAGAATGTGGTATAAATATACCACCTGAAACTATAAAGGAGTTTATTTCAAGTTTGTTTTGCAACCCACTAAATGAACAAAATTTTCTTTTCAATGCATGTTTTTCTGGTGTATGTGATATATGTGGCAATCTTGCATTGTTGGATGAATGCTTGCATGAAAATCTTTCAAATGATTTTGGACAACAATTAGTTGATGCTAAAAGATTTAAAACTATTGAGTATCCACTGAAGGACGGAAATGTTGGAAAATGATGTGATCTAATCACTGAAAAAGTTAGTGTTCATGCATTTATGAATGAATTCAAGAGTAACATCATACCTAAATATGTTAAACACACTCAAAATGCTAGATGGCTCGATGGTCAGTTTCGAATATGTAAGGATACATTTCTTGTTGGTAGTATACTTTCGGTTGTTTACTTTGCAGAGAACTACACGCTTGCACCACAAGATGAGGTCCAATCACAATACTACAATTCAGTGCAAGTGTCGACTTTTTGTCCATATTGTCTATAGGCATGCACCAGATAGTACAGAAGAGGATCGCAAAATTTTGAGAGAGTACCATTTATATATGAGTGATAATAAATTACACTCATCTGAGTTTGTCCAGTATTGCTGCAAGACCTTTTTTCAGAATTTGAGGGAGAAATAAATTCAGATGACACATCATCTAATATGGTTTGATAATTGCACAGGGCAATTCAAGAAAGCTAGACTGTTTTATTGGTTGAGTAGGATTCATAAGAAAAATAATATTGAACACATGTGGAGTTTTTTTTAGGCTGGACACGGGAAAGGAGAACATGACAGTGTCGGTGCATGTGTTAAGATAGCCCTTTCCAAAGGTCAACTCAAATTCGAGGAAAAGGCTAAATTTAAAAATGCAAGTGCAATTGTGGATTGGTGTAGTGCAAATTTATCCACAGGATCAAGTCAGAACTCTACAATTAGACGTTTCTTCTGGCTAGTTAAAGAGGAGAATATCCTTCCAAGATATTATTGTGATACAATCAATGGGTTAGCTAGATGACATTGATTTAAGAGTTCTAATTCTAACACTTGGACTATATGGACTAGAGAGCTTGCATGTTTTTGTCAATTTTGTGTTGTAGGTGAATGGGAAGAATGCAAGAATACGGAATGGGTCGAAGAATGGCAACACAAATCTTAAACACCTAGTGAGACACAATATGAAGATGTTAGAAGAAATGAAGACCCAGATCATGCATTTGCATCAGAAGATTATGATCGTGTTTCAGACCTCATACATCCTGGTAATTTAATTCAATTTCTTGTTTATAACTTTAAATTATATATTTTTATGTATTGTCATATAATTTATGATTACATATTTGAATTATAAATTCTAACAAGTTTTATTTCTACATGTACTTAAATTTGTTTTCTAGGACATGTGTATGTTGTTTTTGCACCTGAGGATAATTATGAGCAGGTTGAGTATTGGTTAGCTAGATGTGTAGAACCTAAGAAAAAGTTGATATGTGATAAAGTAGATGATGATGGTTTTCAGTATCTAGTTGGGTCTGTTGTGGTAGTTGGTACATGTCTATGCAAATACTTAAAAAGAAGGAATGTCTTACCAGCTTATGAAGACTACCAATCAGAAAAGAAGATTATACACTATTCTCATTTGGTGGTGGCAACAAACATCAAATTAGAAAGATACAAAGGTAGACCCGCTAATAAGGTATTGTGGACACTTTCAGTAGAAGAGATTTAGGCAATCATAGACGCATTGCAGAAGAGAGAGGATGCAGATGGTACATTAGGTTGAATCAAATTTATATGCATTTAAGTTTGTGTTACTTGTGTGAACTCTTTTATATTTAATCATGATAATTGTTTTTCTTTGTCCCTTTAACATTGTATTTGTCTACATTTGATACAATTTTGGTTTCATAAACAACATTGTATTAGCTATCTTCTTCTTAATGTTATTTTCTGCACATTGTAATTGTGTTACAATTGAATTCTAATTTTTTATGATATATTTATTTTATCGTAATCTCTTCATAGATTAATTGTAAGTTCAAAGATAGAATTATGTCTAAAATATGACAACTCTATATTTATCATTGTATGACAAATCTATATTTATAGTGTGATTTTTTATTTTACTACCATTCCATCCATGCTTTTCATACCACTACTATCCTCACTTATTAACCTTCAATACACTAGTAAAGTAGTGTGGTCAACTTAAGAGGAAAGTCGATACTATGTTTGTAGCTCTTACTCTATTACACATTTTGCATTCGTAGTTGTTACACACTCATTGCCCAATGGATTTGTTATATCTATATAAATGAATTATTATATGGAAAAGGAGGTCACAATGTTCACCTACCGTCTTTCAATGTAATTATTCCATATAGCAGGGCTCCCTTTACTTATTCCAACCCTTCAAAATGTCAAAAGAATTATGCATATCAAAAATAAATTGACAAGAAAGAATCTATGTCTACTTCCTTTCAAATCATTGAATAATGTTCTTCAAACATTCCTAATAATTTGGTTAGCCTTAGTTCCGTCAATCTATTGGATTCCTTTAGGAGATTAAATTACAATTAATAATCCTTTTATAATTTTCATATCAAATTTATATGCATGTAAGTTTGTGTTACTTGTGTGAACTCTTTTATATTTAATTATGATAATTGCTTTTCTTTGTCCCTTTTACATTGTATTTGTCTACATTTGATACAATTTTGGTTTCATAAACAACATTGTATTAGTTATCTTCTTCTTAATGTTATGTTGTGCACATTGTAATTGTGTTACAATTGAATTCTAATTTTTATGATATATTTATTTTATCATAATCTCTTCATAGATTAATTGTACGTTCTTGATTTTATTATTATTTTAAGAATATGATGTTATTGTAAATTGGGATGATTATTTTATTGAATTATAAACTGTTGCACTATAAGATGATCAATCACAATGTTAAAATATAAAGTCATAAATAGATCACATAACAAGTCATAAATAAAAAGTCCTATATAAAATGACATAAAAATTCCCGATGACATAATAACAAGTCTTGAAAAAATAATAATAAGGAAATAACATTAAAACAAGTCCAAATAACATAATAACAAAACAACATCACATATATAATCACTAGAGTGAGCCAAATCACATAACACGGCCTGATATCATAATAGTAACAAAATGACATAATTAAAAGTCTTATATATAATCACATAACAACAAGTCCTATATATAATCACATAATAACAAGTCCCAAGATAACATAACAAGTGTCATCATAAAAAGTCCATAATAGAATAACATGACATGATCTAAAATATATAATCTAAGAGCTCGCGTGCATCTCATCTATGAATCAGTGTCTCCACCCTCTTGTGCAATATCAGTGACTCCACCCTCCTGTGCAGTATCAGTGTTTGCACCCTCCTGTACATTATTAAAAGATTTTACATCAGAAGAAATTTTAACACGAGAAGAAGTTACTTGCATAATTCACTTATAAGTAATTAAATACTAAAAATTTAAAATAAATTACCATACAGTCATGCTCTACAATGTCGTCACTGGTACGTGGAGGTCCACTATCATGAACAAGAAAAGTGGTTGTAGTCAAGTCCTGCAAAAAAAAACATTGTACATCAATTTTGATAATCCCTATAAAAGCAAGGTACAAAGTATAAACAAAGTAGAAATTATTTTTCTAATCATCACCTCAAATGACAATGTCGATGGTTGCATCTGGCTCAATCCCATAGCCATACCAATACTGGTAGTGGTATCGACCTGAACAACATATATAAAGCATGAATCAAACTTGTATATATACATAAATTATAAAGTATATATATAGACTACAATATTATCACAGAAAAGCATACATGTGATGCGAGAAAAGTACTGATGGTCGAAGGCGTACATGTGATGCACCATCAAACAATCCAGAAGCCTACAATTGCAAAAAATAACGAACATGAATCAAAGTTGTACATAAATTAGTAAGCATATAAACACTTCAAATTAATGGATGAAAAACATACTAGTAATATATGAGGCTGAGCCTCAGTGGTCCACGGGTCACGTGAAGAACTACCCACATCGGTGCTACACAAAGCACCCTACAAAATTGAAAAAACATATCATACACATCATTACATTAAAAAAATTATTGTATATTTTAAATGTACATATTAATACAATGTATCTAGATGAAAGTGCATACCGTAAATGGGGCACCAACATCTCTAGGTATTGAGGTAACATGATGTCGGTTCCTCAATGACGTGGTATGATCCATCCTCTGTTCGAAAAAAATTGACTCATGTTATGGTTCATATGTGTATAGATAAGGAATTTAATATTGCAATGTAAATTATATAAATAAATTTGTACCTATGTAGGTTGATCATCATTTGCCCACAGGAGATCAACATATGAAGAGATGACATTAGCACGTGCAGGCTCCTCGACATCATCATAACCATCATGGGCAGCATCAACATCATCAAAATCACCATCTCCTCCAAGGGCAGCCTCACTCTGTGGACCTGTGCATAAATCCCCACAGCTCGTGCAAACATGTGCTAAGTTGCGGGTAGCCCTCACCTCGTGCAACTGTTGTACCAAATTGCCCCACAGGGCACTCCCACTGCTCGATGATTGACAGGTGCTGGAACAACTGGTGATGGAAGAGGAACCAATGGATCATCACGCACACGGTTTCTAATCCTGTCGCTCAATTTTGCTCCTAGCTTATCCTGGGGCATGCCTCTCCCAACCCTCTGAAATGATCTAATATCAAAGTAATTGGGCTTTTTGCCCAATTCAAATTCGGCCCATAATTTCTTCAAAAAATGCATCGGGACCTCATGATTGGAGAGACCATCCACCACCGCTCCCAAAAGTGTCTAGCAGTGCCTAAGTGCCTACACCATCGAATAGAGATCCATGGCTTCTTCGGATCTATCTCTTAACCCGTCTTAGGGTTCACAAAATATTGTTTCAAATCCATTTTTATTATTTTTAATTCATTGACTTGTTTGTATGTGAGGCCATCAGCGTAAAATGCACACAATCCCTCCCGCCAACTATGATATCTATCTAGCTCGCTATCTAAAGCCTGCACAGACTGTATAATGCCTTGCATACTATCTGCAAGGCGTAACAAATGCGGAGGTGGATGAGGCTCACGTCTAATAGTATGGATATCTCTAATTAAAGAATCAATATTCGTCCTAATTGTTTGCCTCAACTGATTGGGTGGAGGTGGAGGTGGAGGTGGAGGTGGAGGTGGTGATAGACCTAATAGCTCATCTATCTCAAACTCATCCATTATGTGAAAATAATCTGCATATATATACAAACATGAAAATTTATAATTACAATTACAAACATGAAAATTTACAATTACAATTACAAACATGAAAATATACAATTACAAACTATTTAATTTACATTCCACCTTCTAAAAAAACTTATAATTAAATACAATTTAGCAACTTAAATATAAAAAAAGGAAACTCACATAAATCTATAATATTATTGATAGGTGGGTAATAATAAGCATCATTTAAAAAATATTATCCACTTAAATCAAAGTATAAAAAATATTCTACAAAATAAAACATCATAATGCCCATGCAACTCAAACAATACTTTTTAACATCTAAAGATGAATTAGTATAAGTTCCATCAAAATCATAAAAATAATCATGAGAGAGAGAGAGAATAGATAATGAATAAATGACTCCATTGATTTAGATAATGAAGGTAGCTTCCATGGAATTACAATTTAGTACCCTTGCAATATTTAACCATTATCGTCAATGAGGCTACCACTTTATATTTTCAAGTTGATAGGATTCGATTCAACTACTCTCTTTTGGTTAAATTAACTAAATTCATTAAAGTCATAAGTTATATCTATGAACTTGTCAATACATGTACTACTTTGTTGTGTTCTTTGCTAGAATCATTGGATGATTTAGTGATCGCAACTAGTAGTACTACACTAAGTTGAAGCTTGAATAAATAGTAGGTTCTCTACTCTTGGAGGAGTTAAAACAAAAAATAAACTTTTTTTTTTTTATATTCAATTTTATATTGGTATTTTCTTGTTCAAAGTCGCAACCCACAAAATGTGATTCCAATATTGATCTATATTTGATTCTTATTTTTATTAAATCTGCCACTAGTGTGATTTATTGTCCTCTTAACTTAAATCAAGCTATGTAAATTTAAAGCCTTTTAACTTTTGATAGAGAGCATATTTTTTCATTCTTCATGTGGCATTGAAAAGGTGGTTCATACATCTTCATAGATCACACAATTATTTTCTAGAATATTCCCTCGTATTTTGTATTTTATTTTTTGTGATTTCACATTCTAGTCATTTACTTGGACATCTTGGCACTTGAAAATGACCGTCTTACATGAGATAAAGATGGCTAAGAATGGGAAGTGCATCTTATCTTGCATCAATCAACTTACCTAAAAACTGGAAATTTCCTATCCTATGTACACTTCAGCTGAACTTAGAATCGCGTCTAAAGATAGAACCTAACTAAATCCAAAATAATAAAATTGCCATAAAATAAAGTCTAAAGTTTGAACATCAATTAACTCACTGCTAAAATAAAATCTTCACATGCAAAGCGTCTAGTCTAAGAAAAAAAACCTAAAGACTTTTATCATTCAACTCCTTATGAATTCGCACATCTTCATTTGCAGTTCTTCATTAATCAACGTGACTCGCCCAATCCAAGCTTCCATATTAATTTCATTCATTTTTTGCCACTTCTATTTTAGTTCTTCAATTTGAAAATCCTTGAGTGGCTATTCCAACATATTGCTTCTTAAAACTAACTGTAACACTAACCATGATTTAAATCCAAACCCTAACCATTAACCTAACTATAACAATAATGTAAACCTTAACTATAATCCTAAACTTAACCCTTAACCCTAACCCTAATAGAAAACCAAAATGAACCCTATTCCTTATATAATTAGGCCTCATATCAAATCCTAATCCTAATAGTAAACCAGAATTAACCCTAATCCTTATTGAATTGGGCCTACTATTTTGATTCCAATCCTAACTATAATTCTAAATCTAGTATAGAACCAAATGGAATCCTAAATCTAACATTGTACCAATCCAAAACATATAAATATACAACAATATATAATTTGAAATTAATTTATGTCATGTCTTCCAATTCATGTTGCGACTGCTACTAGCTTATATATATTTAATAATATATATAGAATAAGCTGAGACATATACTTCTCGAGGCACCTATTGCAATTTAATGTTGATAAATTCATAAAAAATAGGCCCCTCTAGAAGGATATCTCTTGGCTTATTAAATATATATCAGCTAGCACATTTACTGTGAAAATTTAAAAAAAAAGGAAATCTGTTGCGCAGACATTAAGTGGTCGGACCCACAAGTATCTATCAGAACCCATCATTTAATGTATGTTATTACTGACGTTGTTGTTGTCCGTTTTCAAATATATCAGTTTCGTTGTCATTCTCGTTCCTTAGTGCAACGGTTTTCAGAACGATTTTATTTACTTCCCATTCAACAGAGTTTGCATTGCAACATGCTTAACAAGCTGAAACTTACCACTTTGGACCCCACAATTTGGGTCAAATAATATCATAAAACATAAAATTATATAAGTGAATAGCCCTTAGTTTCAACTTTTCTCAAAACTATAAATTTGTTATACTTTATTTGAGTTTTCTCTCTCTTTTTAATAAATCAAAATTTGTTACTAAAAATAATGACATGTTCGAGATGACAAGAAAAATAGTAAATGATGTCAAAAAATCCTTGAAAAATAACCTTGCACGCTACATCAATACATTATTTCAATGAAATATTTAAAAAGATAAAGTATAATCTATATGCAAATATTTATGTGTTATGGTCACTCAAAATCTAGATTATAATTAGCCGATAGGCTATATTTGGTGGCAATGGCCACCGGATTCGTCGACAATTAGACGCCATTCTTTTTTCCCAATAGTTTTACAAATTGGTTTTCAAGAATACCCTTGCCTGTCTTGTTACGGTTGTTTTTAGGAACTGGTGTTGTCATCATTTGATTTTGACCAATGAATTGGAGGCGTGCATTCCATTAAGTTTGTAAGGTGGTCAACTATCAGCATTACACAACAGTTTGCTCATACTGTACACTAGATATAATGTGATTTTATGCATGTAGAAGGAGGAGATCTTTGATTTTTCCCAAATATATCTTATCGTACCAGAACCCTCTGAATTTATCTGTTTGTTATGTTGTTTGTGTCTTGAGGTTTCTGACCTGACAAACAACTACTATTCCCACCATTAAAGCATAATAGTCGCAAGCATACCAGAGAGCTTGAGCTTGAATGCCATCTTTCTCTTTCTAGCCATGTCAATACAACTCCCTTGCCCAATATGCTTTCTCGGCTCCCCTTTTATAGTTAATACAATGCAGAGGATAACAATGCATGATTGACTTGAATGGAAGTTCCAGTGGATGATTGGCATTGACCGAAATTTAATACTTCAACAACCCTTCCAACATGATTTTCCCTTCCAAATCCATTAAAGCAGAAACAACAAATTACGTTTCCTTCTTTTTTGATTGCCTGGGCTAATTTATCATTCCATTATAGATTTCAAAGAGTGGAGTGATATGCTTGCAATTGTGATCAAGGGGTAGGCTTAACCCTTGGAACAATGATGTAGCTGGTAAGATTATTAATGAAATTAGGTGGCAAAGTGAATGCATCTATTTGTAAATTAACCACCTCCATAGCCTATTTAAAGTTGGCCTTTGACCATAGTGAAGAAAGGTATTGAGGAAGTGAAATTTTTTGTTAGCAAATCTCTCTGAAAGGTAAGTTCTTGGCTTTGTGTTTGTTCATGGTTGTTTGCAATTTTCACAAATAGTGGTAGAATGTTATGTTATAAATAAATGTATGCAATTTCTTTCTTTGTTTTTAAAAGTTCTTTGTGTGTCCTATAATGCCCGCCAAAACACCTTAGAGATACTAAACATATAACATACTAATGGAGATAAAAAATAAAATTAACATCTAATAACAACTAATGTAACACATAACATCTCCATCTAACTACATTCATTAACCATTTTCCCATTATGAACATACTTCATTACACATTTCATTAATCAACGCAAGCAGAAATAACATAACACCATTAATATTTCCCTAGGGTACTTCAACGTAATTACTTAATATAACTTCCATAATCACATCCCACTCACATGACAAACATATTCCATCTTGAATTAATGCATCATATTTAATTTCCTAATCATGAGATATGAAACCTACTAGATTATCTATCCATCATGATATGCATAATGTTCTATCATTCTACTAGGATATTACATTTATTCTTTTAAAAATGCAAGACAGCCCCTTAATCCTACATTCATTTTATGCACCAAAACCAAATATGTTTTAACCCATCATTCCCTATCTACATGCTCTTTATCATTTTCCATGACAATGCAATCCTATTGCATGAGTATAGTCCATCTAAACTCACTTCAATCACATTTAGTACTAATATGATCTCATTCCATCTATTGATTATCTACTCATAATGTATAAACTATATTTCCTTATTTCTTTACTTAAGCATGAGCAAGCACAACATCACACTAATCCTTCAATCATAGACTTCATTTATTAACTTACAAACATATAACATTATAAATCCATTACTTTCAATACAAGTGCATGGCATTCATCATATAAAAGTCATTTACTATTCATCTAGCAGGATATACATTCCATTACTATGCAAATCAATCCATTTCCTATTAGCTATATTCTAAGGCCTCAATACCTTTTAATCCCAATTTTATTTTACATTCTATTATACATCCTAAACATTCCATAAAATAGTACAATTAAACCATAATTCAACTCCATTTCTCTTTCAAGGTACAAAAGATCACATCCTTACAATAATACAATTACATCTCTAATGTCTTATTATAATTTATGACATAATCCTAATTTCCAACTACTACATACAAGAATATTACATTACATGAACTCCATTATATTCATTACATAAATCTTCTACAAGGTACATCCATAATCATCATGAAGTAGAATACACGTCCACGCACGAAGAATCCAAGAGAACGTCCAAATGGCTTAAAAGAATAAACCACCCGACAATGTTGAACCAAAGGAACCACCCCCCGTGCTAGGAGATGACACACGGTCCCCACACACACACTAAACCTAAATTGGCACCCTAACCAAAGAAACTAACTGCACAAGGACATTACTACAAGAACCCATACATTACTACAAGAATAAACTCCCAAAAGCACACAACTTAACAAGACATTAATGCTTCCAACAAGGCGTAATCTTAAATCATCAAGAGGGACACATGTAGGAGTGGAGTATCATCACATGCCATGCTCAAAAGAAAATAACATAAAGCACTAGCCTGATGGACACGTGGAGCCATCTCAACATATGAGAGACTAAGGGAGATTAGCTTATTGTCTTCACGACCTTCTCATGCTTATCCTAAAACATGCTCTGCAGGACTAAGTCATGAGGCTCAAATCAATTTATTATCTTATTAATGAATGTATCTACCCAACCCATCAATTATTAGGTTATCACTTATTTATGAATCATGGTAAACTCCAATGTGGCCTGAGGTCTAGTTTTCATGCATCTTTACAAGGAACCGCATGCAAGCTTATCTCTCGTGACTCTATTCATCACAAGGAAGCCCACTCCCCCTGATATGGCCCAACAATAAATCACAAGAGGCTCTAAACCATAATAAAACATGAAAATATAACATACATATGCAACCAAGAACATCCACACATACTATTACAACATAC
Organism: Cryptomeria japonica; assembly: GCF_030272615.1. NCBI lineage: Eukaryota > Viridiplantae > Streptophyta > Pinopsida > Cupressales > Cupressaceae > Cryptomeria > Cryptomeria japonica. The sequence continues at coordinate 371,067,568 of NC_081406.1, read as the reverse complement.
GCAAGGATACAACAACATCAAATATAACAAAATGAGCCTCTTGCCCAATAAAAGCATCCCAACAACCAAATAAGTTCTCAAAGAGAGAAACATTTCTCAGAAAGTGTACAGAGCCGTAAGGAACATTCTAAGGAAACCAAAAATATACTTTTCGGAAGCAACTATACAAAAACACCATATAACATAAAGTTTCTCCCCAAATATTTATTTCCAAAACTATATTATACCCATTGAATAAATATTATTTTCAACCCATCTCCCACAAACAATGTGTAGACACAAAGCATACAGGGAAGCCATTAAAATAAAAATAATACAAAGGCTCAAGCTCCAACCTGCAACCAGAAGTGATGGAATGTAGTTGTAGAAGAGATCCCCACAAAGACAAGCCAAAATCCAACCAAGCTCTAGCCAAAATCTAAGTGTAAATCCAAAGCCAAAGGAAAAATGTTTGCAGAATGTGTTCATACACCCCACTTAGGAAATGAAAGTCAAATTATTAAATAAACATAAGCTATAAATTAATTAATTAATTAATTAATTATTATCTCATAAATAATCAAGCCAATAGCATTTAACGGTAGGTGGGGAATATAATAAACTCGTTTACTCTTGTAATAAGAGAAATAGCTAAAATTATATAAAATATTATTTACCAAGTAACAAGAGAAATGTAATAAGATATTATAAAGTATTGATTACCAATGCACAAACAATAATGACCATGCCCTATTAAATATCTAATCTGACCATTTAAAATAAAACCAATTAAATAATTAAATATATGTTGCCAAGGCTAATAAAATAAAAGCTGACTAAATAAATAAATATAAAATAACCAAGACTCAATAAATAAATTAAAAGCCACAAATAAATATTAACCAACATTAAAATATAAAAGCACTATAAATAATAAACAATAAATAAATATATGCCAATTAAACAATAAATCAATAATAAATAAATAAATAAACATTAAATACCAAATAAGTAATTAAACCATAAACATTAAATGAATAAATAAATAATTAATTAAATAATTAAATATTAAATGAATGATCAAACCTCAATAAAGATTAAACAATAAATACCAAATAAATATTAAAATCACACACAATAAATAACCATCAAATATCAAATAATTAAATACTCAAAGCCAATAAATTTAATGCATTAAAATAAGCATTATTAATTATAAAACCACACATCAAGGATCACATAATTAATCTAAGCATAATCAAATAAATCAACTGTGTCTAAACATACTCACAATTATGAAAAGATCAAACTCACCAACTGACGTGGCGAATTATGCCAAGACGCTACGACACTTGGTGCACATCTTAGACCTAGAGTAAGTGAGGGGAACTCATGTCATATCCAAACCACATAAGCCAGTGGAATTAAAGGCATGCTCAGACATGTGAATCTAGGTGGAGTCGATGTCTAGTACTTGCAAGGTCCTACAACCACAAAACGATAATACAACATATACATATATATCATAACAGACAAGCGATAGAGAGTTACGTCGACACATCCTGCTCGCAATGAGTGATGTGGAATCGTATCTATCACAGAGATAGTAAAAAACATCTCATAATAATCTCATCAAATGTAATCATTAAATAGGGTTAGCTTAATCATAATCACCATCAAATCCATGATCAATATAATCTATCGATAATGTATCACATAGTAAGCATATAGTATCCATCAAATCACATGATCAATAATGATAGTATCAACATCGTATAAATCATCCAAAATAGCATATGCCCAATAATTTTTATCATCACAATGCGTAACTAAAGCACATGAATAATCATCATCCAAACCATCATACATTCAAGGCATCGCACTATAACCAAACATAAACAACCCATTTACTTAAAAGATCAAGATTCATGGAATTCAAATGTCCTAATTTCCACCATGCTTCCATTGCACTACTCTTGATACAACATTAGGTGCAATCTTCATCCAATCAAATCATTCAAAAGCATCTTTAATCCATTATTTATACATGATATGTAGACTAAATATTTTGAAGGCAAGAAATCAACAGCTGGTCTTTATTTAACTACTCTATAAATTACAAACTTCACAATTCCAAAGCACTTCTATCTACTATAAAATTCAGAAAATTACCAACACATTTCATCTTATTAACACCTTTCATTTACTTAGCTAATATCAACATTATCTAATTGTTTTCTTAGTCTAGTGCACTTCTCTGTGGTGTCCTCCCTTGCACACATTATCAGAGGTTCAAAATGAACATGATAGAGACAACACTTGACTCAAGATAAGGGCCCACAATACATCGACACTCAGAATGACCATCATAGACAACAAAAGAAGAAGTCAAAGGAAACATCCTCAAATAAATTCATTAAATTACTAGAGAAGAAAAGTTGTCAGTGAAATCAATCAAGAAATTTAAGTGTGACAAGTGCCACCACAAGGGCAAAAATAAAAGAAAGAACTCAGTGGTCATCCCAAGAGTAAAGAAATCTCAAAAACACATTAATCCCAATGATACATCACACAAATCACAAATTAACTCAAGGAAAAATAAACGAGTCATCCAACCCACATCACGAGGTGACCATCATTCGTCACACCAAAGGGAGTAACCGCTGCACAACATCCAAGGGTACACTGCCTTGAATGTGTTAGAGAGTGCATGCCATATATTTAAGACCTTTATTTTATTCACATATCCATATCCCTTACATCATCTTTTAAACAATGCAATCTTTTACGAAAGTCTTAGTCATTTATTCTTTACGGAAGATAACATATGCTAGGAAGTGATAAAGTGACTAATGTACTCATACATGCACAAGGAATACACTCATACTATGACTAGTGTTCAAGATATCTTATCTATACCATGATCATATTAACCAAGTTATAATAGAAACAAAGGTTAGAACTTCGATTAATCACTTGATAGTAAGCTATAACATACATCATTTCTCTATATGTGCAACCAATAGCATATAAAAAGTTAGAATGTCCTTCATAAAATCATTAAGCAATTTAGTCAATCATATATTTAATCAAGAAAATAAGTTTCATTACTTAAGCCAAATTTTAATATTAATTTCTACTCACATCCACACCTCTTACCCATAGCAATCTCCTAATATACTCCTAGTTATCTAAATTAAGGATTACACAACCCTACTTGCAAAAACTTAATTTCCTCTTTTATGTAATGTCACACAAATTTCATAGATATATGGGCAAGTGCAGGGTAATGAGTCACAAATTCGCGGAAGTCCGCGCGTTGGAAAATGCGCTCTTATAAACGGGGGCCCGTTTATGCTTCGGGTTCCTGAGCCAAAAGCTAGCATGGCCATGAATCAAAAATAAATGGGCCCCCGTTTTGTTCTAAAATGGGGGCCCGCTTTTTACAAACGAGGGCCCGCTTTTTTTAAAACGGGCCCCCATTTCTAAATCATATTTTTCTTTTTTTTTCCTCAAGCCGCCCTTGTTTGAAAGCGGGGGCCCATTCTGTGGAATTTGATTCCACAACCCGCCACTTGACTCGGGATTAGGCCCGAGATAGGCCTGGGATGGCTACACCTAAGACATGGACCTGCAAATTCAAATCTCCATGAATGAAAGCACAAATATGATCTTCTGAAATAATTTACGTGCCTGTAATTAGAGAATTTTTATACGAAATTAAAACCCATTTTAGATTGTACTGTCTAGATTCTAAATATGTAAATTTATTTAAAAATTTATTATTTTAACTATTTTTCATTTAATTTATACTAAATCGGGTCCATAAACTTGAAATATTAACTAATTTTGTTAATTTAATAACTTTTTTATTTTAATGAATTTTGAAAAAAAAATTATATATCATCAATCTACACAAAATTCTTTTCTATTTAACAAAAAATAAAATTTAAAAATGTTCAGTTTACGTCAAATTATGTGGGCCGTACACGTCAAATTTTTAAAAACATAATTACGGTCATTAAAAATAAATTATTTTTAAAAAAAATACAGAAAAATATGCTCATCAATCTTTAGTGAATTACAAACCATTTCCCAAAACGTTTTGATAAAATAATTTTAATTGTGTCAAAAAGTGTGGGTCGTACACATGCATGGTATGGTCTTGAAACAGGCATTTTGAAAACATAGTTTTTTAGAACTCCATTCCAAAAGTTATTTTTTATTATGTGGGTATTAAAATAAATTACATATTTGGAAACTACACTCAGAGGGATATCTTTTATATTACTGACTTTTTCCAAGACTCAATATCCAAGTGTTTCAAAATTTAAGCTCAAATGAGACAAAATCTGAAAATCAGGGAAAACACTTCCACTTTTTGGCCAAAAAGTGGACTCATCTTCTTGAACTGACCCATATGCACCATTCTATTCAAACACACTTGGACTACCATTACTTGATTGTTATCATTCATAGACTATGTATTTTCAGCATTTCAAGGAAAATTGACATTTAGAAACCCAATACAAATTCATACGACTACTTATCATAAATTATCTCACCAACATTTGTGAAGGAAGCACTTTATTAAAATTCAAATAAGGTAAGGAGGTAACATTCTTTCTTCATCTATCCATCTAATCAATCAAAAACATTTCTTCAAAGCCACACATCTAGTACTCAAGGATAAAACTTTTATCTTGCCAAACCAGATAAATACACTATGGTATTATTACAACTCCTACATATTCAATGCATCAATCCTCACTTCAATACACATATTTATATCATCTAGTCTTTTAACTTATTGGTTTTGTGAATTTTTTTTTTAAAATGGTGAGATATTCTATCTAATCATTTTTTCCTTTTTAAAAGAACAGAGATCATGAATGCAATACTTAAATTTCGACCTTCATTGCAAATTTATTACATCCAAAATTCTCTTTAATATATGCAAATTCATTCCACCAATGATGATTTCGACCCTTTTATTTCACAAACTCTTAAGTATTTGAAACGTTTACCCAAAAGAGAGAGGAGGAAGAAAGGATACTACCACACCATCAATACACACAAAATTTATGCATAATCAGTTGAGTTTCCTAGTCATGTCAGACGCAGCTACTTACATCCTTTTATGATATGCAATTTCAACTTTCCATATGGTCTCCTAATTATTACAAAAGCAACTATAAATCTCAAATTTATTGAAATATATGATTTTCTCAAACAATATTTTGTTACATGCTGAATCACACATATACAAACAGCTGACAGTTCTATTGGGTACCCATACATCACTAACTAACTTTCTTACGTTACACATAGGTGATTAAAATAAGGAAAAGGTATTATTAAGCTACTTTTATATATATAGATGCATCACATACAAGTTCTTCGATTTCACATCATGATCCATACTAAATTATTCCTAAATGCATAATAAAAACACTTCATCTTGCTATCCGTAGGAAGATCGACATAACAAACTAATTTTATGAACATACCATTAGTTAAGAAGATACCCACATTCTTTTCTCATTCTACTACATAATTATTTATATATAAGAGAACAAACTTTATCATTCAAGTAAGCACTAGAAATTTACAAGGCAAGCAAGATCGGATAGGATCATATAGACATTTCTCTTATTCTAAAGACATGCATATGAAATGAATACACACTTTGCTTAAAATTATGATTCCTAAAAGGGATTAGAGAAAAACACAAGGCACAAACATCTAAGATTTTTGAAATTCCAATGACACTTCTTCCAACACAAATCTCAAAGAGAAACTTGATTCAAAGGAACATCAAAGCACATTCACAAGACTAATAGCAACATCCTTAACCAAAGATCCCAGTGTTTGCAACATGGGCTCTGATACCAAATGTAATGCCCGCCAAAACACCCTAGAGAAACTAGACATCTAACATACTAATGGAGATTAAAAAAAATTATTAACATCTAATAACAACTAATGTAACACATAACATCTCCATCTAACTACATTCATTAACCATTTACCCATTACGAACATACATCATTACACATTTCATTAATTAACATGAGCAGAAATAACATGACACCATAAATCTTTCCCTAGGGTACTTCAACATCATTACTTAATTTAACTTCCATAATGACATCCCACTCACACGACAAACATATTTCATCTTGGATTAATGCATCATATTTAATTTCCTAATCATGAGATATGCAACCTACTAGATTATATATCCATCATGATATGCATTACGTTCTATCATTCTACTAGCATATTGCATTTCTTCTTTTAAAAATGCAAGACAGCCCCTTAATCCTACATTCATTTTATGCACCAAAACCAAATGTGTTTTAACCAATCATTCCCTATCTACATGCTCTTTATCCTTTTCCATGACAATGCAATCTTATTGCATGGGTATAATCCATCTTTACTAATCCATCTAAACTTACTTCAATCACATTTAATACTAATATGATCTCATTCCATCTATTATGATTGTCTACTCATAATGTATAAAATATATTTCCTTATTTCTGTACTTAAGCATGAGCAAGCACAACATCACACTAATCCTTTAATCATAGAGTTCATTTATTAACTTGAAAACATATAGAATTAAAAATCCATTACTTTTAATACAAGTGCATGGCATTCATCATATAAAACACATTTACTATTCATCTAGCATGATATACATTCAATTACTATGCAAATCAATCCATTTCCTTAATCCTACATTCATTTTATGCACCAAAACCAAATGTGTTTTAACCCATCATTCCCTATCTACATGCTCTTTATCCTTTTCCATGACAATGCAATATTATTGCATGGGTATAATCCATCTTTACTAATCCATCTAAACTTACTTCAATCTCATTTAATACTAATATGATCTCATTCCATCTATTATGATTATCTACTCATAAAGTATAAACTATATTTTCTTATTTCTTTACTTAGGCATGAGCAAGCACAACATCACACTAATCCTTCAATCATAGAGTTCATTTATTAACTTTAAAACATATAGAACTATAAATCCATTACTTTTAATACAAGTGCATGGCATTCATCATATAAAACTCATTTACTATTCATCTAGCATGATATACATTCCATTACTATGCAAATCAATCCATTTCCTATTAGCTATATTCTAAGGCCTCAATACCTTTTAATCCCAATTTTCTTTTACATTCTATTGTATATCCTCAAAATTCCATAAAATAATACAATTAAACCATATTGCAACTCCCATTCTATTTGAAGGTACATAAGATCACATCCTTACAATAATACAATTACATCTCTAATGTCTTATTATAATTTATGACATAATCCTAATTTCCAACTACTACATACAAGAATATTACATTACATGAACTCCATTATATTCATTACATAAATTTTCTACAAGGTACAACCATAATCATCATGAAGAAGAATCCATATCCACACACGAAGAATCCAAGAGAACATGTCAAAGGGTAAAAAGCACCAACCACCCCCGCGCTAGGAGATGACACAAAGTCCCAACACACACTCTAAACCTAAAATGGTACCCTAACTAAAGAGACTAACCACACAAGGACTCTCATGCAAGAACCCACACATTACTACAAAAATAAACTCCCAGAGGCATACAACTTAACAAGACATAAATGCTTCCAACAATGCATAATTATAAATCATCAAGGTGGACACATGTAGGAGTGGAGTGTCATCACATGTCATCCTCATAACATAAGGCACTAGCCTGATGGACATGTGGAGCCATCTCAACCTATGAGAGACTAAGGGAGATTATCTTATCGCCTTCATGGCCTTCTCATGCTTATCCTTAAACATCCTCCCTAGAACTAAGTCGTGAGGATCAAATCAATTTATTATCTTATTAATGAATCTAGCTACCCAACCCATCAATTATTAAGTTATCACTTATTTATGAATCATGGTAAACTTCAATGTGCCCTGAGGTCTAGTCTTCATGCATCCTTACAAGGAACCTCAGGCAAGCCTATCTCTCGTGACTCTGGTCATCACAAGGAAGCCCACTTCCGCTAATATGGCCCAACAATAAATCACAAGAGACTGTAAACCATAATAAAACATGAAAATATAACATACACAAGAACATCCACACATACTATTGCAACATACGCAAGGCTACAACAACATCAAATATAACAAAATGAGCCTCTTGGCCAATAAATACAAGGCATAACCAAGCCATTAAATTTGTCATCAAATAAGAAGATAACATCACAGCAAGGCCAATCCACTTGCTAGTCTCAAAAAAACAATATAACTTACTCATTAACATGGAGAGTCTAAATACATCAAAACTGATCAAAGCCAAATCTAGAAAATATCAGCAGCCCTCAATAAAGCCTACAGTACACAAATTCACTCAGAAAAATTAATCAAAATACTTGCAAAGCTTTGAAAAACACGTGCCCAAGAGGTTAGCGCATTTACCCAACAGGTTAGTGCATTTACCCAACATGTTAGCGCTTTTACCCAATAGGTTAGCGCGTTTACGCAACAAGTTAGCGCTTTTGCTGAAACAACGCAAATACATAAATTTAACAGAAAACTTAAGAAAACTTTCGCCAAAAATATAAAATCATACTTAACCAAATCTCATGAAACAAAGACCAACAAGGTCACCCAAAAATAAGGAATAAAAGGGCATAAATAAATAAAATCTAATCAAGTATAAATAAAAATATATCAAAGCTTTTCTCACGGTAAAACACATAAATAAACCAGAATAAACACTCACAGAACCTCTCAACAACCCAACAAAACACACACGGGATAATCCTATTCAAAAAGGGGATTCTAAAGCATCCCAACAACCAAATAAGTGCTCAAAGAGGAAGAAACATTTCTCAGGAAGTGTACGGAGCCATGAACGACATTCTCAAGAAACCAAAAATATATTTTTCGGAAGAAACTATACAAAAATACCATACAATATAAAGTTTCTCCCCAAATATTTATCTCTAAAACAATATTAAAACCACTGAATAAATATTATTTTCAACCCATCTCTTGCAAACAATGTGCAGACACAAAGCATACAGGGAAGCCATTAATGTAAAAATAATACAAAGGCTCAAGCTCCAACCTACAACCAGAAGTGATGGAATGTAGCTGAAGAAGAACTCCCCACAAAGAAAAGCCAAAATCCAACCAAGCTCCAGCCAAAATCCAAGTGTAAATCCAAAACCAAAGGAAAAATGCTTGCAGGAAAAAAATTCAGAGAATAGCCAATCCCAAAAACATCACGGGAATGAAAATAAAAAGCAAACAATAATCAAAACCCTAACCTCAATCTCAGCCAATCAAAATATTTCATTTTGGAATATATTTCACCAATGTCCTCAAGATTGATTGTGCTCTGCAACTAAGGCACGGACCTCGGTGGTGTCGCTGGTTGCAGGATGGTACCACGTGAGAGGGCTCCCTGGCCTTGCTGGGAAGCCCTCGAAACATTTATTACTCTCCATGCAATAAATGTAGCCGAATAAAGGTGACCCCAACAACCTAAAACCACCCATTCTTTCCTCTGCAAACGGTTGAGAGCAACGAAAAACCTTCAGCCAAGCGGTGGAGGGCAAGCGGTTTTCATTCCCTGAAGATGCAAAGTTCGAAGCCGCTCTCCACCATGAAGATGAAGCCAATCTCACAGGAACACAAGGTGAGGTCTACTCATCCAAACACATCATAATTAAACCTAACGACTCAATGCTCTCTGCCATTTCTTCTGAGATTTCTAGACTTAGGGATTCAACAATTTTTTTCGCTGCCTTTGATGTAAATAACTTACCATCTTGTCAATATATGAATAAATGGCTGCAAGATGTGTGGGTCAATAAACTAGGGTTTCACTTTTCATTTTGTAGAATGATTCAAAAGGTTTTGTTTCTAATTTTCTTTCACAATAAGGAAAGCCAAAGCAAAATTGTAAATAAGCAGTTTTGGTCAGTAGGGAATTCGTCTTTTAGGGCTGTTCGTTGGGACCCTGAGGCTTGTAACGATGAAATTCTCGCCCATTCCTGTCCGAAATGGATAACCATTAAGAATGTCCTGGCCTTCCTCTGGTCCTGTGTTGATAAAATTGCGAAACCCTTGGGGAAAATTGTAAAAATCGACTCTTCTCCCTCGATACTCCCTCATCTCGATGCTAGACTTCTCATTGCCTTGAAACCAGGTATGGTATACCCTGCTGAAATTGTTATTTGCCTTAACAATAAAACTTACTATTGTTCAATTGAGTATATGGTGGAATTGATGCCTGCCATTTTTGTAAGGTTAGTGGCCATTTTAGAAGTAAACCTCCCTTATTATTAAATAAATCTTCAAAGTCTAAGACTCGGGCCTCCGGTCCCCCCCTGTACCTAAAGCCTCGCCTTCTGAACCTGCCCCCACGTCCCCCCCTCATGTCCCTTCCTCCCCCCCGCCACCCGCATCTTCTCCTTCCCCCTCTCTGCTCCCCCACAACCTTCCCCCTTCCTCCTCGACCCCCTCGATGGCTAAATCCATCCTAGACTACATAAATGCTATCAAGACGGCTCTCGCCGCTGCTCAGCCTCCTCCCTGTAATCCCACTGAACCGGTTGGTACCCCTGCTCATCTCTCAACCCCAAGGACCCTTAATGCCCAACAATTAGTGATGGAAAAACTAAGAAAAGCAGCTAAAGCTAGGAAAATTCTTGAGCAAAACCTCTTCAATCAGAAATTGGAAACTGAAGCCTCTCTCTGTCAGTTACCTAACCTTGAGGACATTGATAGGGGTGTTCCTTTTGGTGTAACCAATGCCCCAGCTGCATTTATGAACCTAATGAATAGTGTACTCCATGACTACTTGGACAAATTTGTTTTGGTATTTCTGGATGACATATTGATTTACTCTAGAAATGAGGAGGAACATTTAGTACACCTACAAATTGTTTTGCAAAGGTCGAGGGAACATAACTTATATGGGAAATTGTCAAAATGTGCTTTCTTCGAGGAAAAGATTCACTACCTTGGGCATATAATATCAAAGGAAGGAATAGCAGTTGATCCAGATAAGATAAAGGCAATAGTAGAATGGCCGATCCCTAAAAACGTTTTAGAGGTAAGAAGCTTTATGGGGCTAGCAGGGTACTATAGGAGGTTTGTGGAAGGATTCTCTAAGATAGCAAACCCCATCACCTCATTACAGAGGAAGGGTAAAAGGTTTGTGTGGATAGAACAAAGTGATAAGGCATTCCAAATTTTGAAAGGGAAATGAACTTCAACACTCATTCTAAAGGTACCAGATCCGAATGGACACTTCACAGTTGTAACTGACGCCTCTATCGAAGGTTTAGGAGGAGTACTTGTCCAAGATGGAAGGGTAGTAGCTTACGAATCTAGGAAGCTAAAGACTCATGAAGTTAATTATGCACCCCACGACTTAGAGTTAGCAGCGATTGTGCATGCCCTACAGAAATGGAGACACTTCTTACTAAGGAAGCCCTTTGAGTTAAAGTCAGATAACCAAGGACTAAAGTACATCTTTACCCAACCCCACTTAAATGCTAGACAAAGAAGGTGGTTAGAGTTTCTAAGTGAATATGATTTTGAAATTGAATCTATTAAGGGGAAGGAAAATAGGGTGGCAAATGCTTTAAGTAGAAGGACACACTTGATGACTATAGCAACATTCAAAACTTCTTTCAAAAGACAAGTAATGGATGAGCAGGGACATGACCCATGGTATGAGCAAGTCAAATTGACTTAGAATACGATCCAAGTAATCCTAAGGTTGAAGGGTATACATTAAATGACGATGGGTTGCTCAGATACAATAATAGAATCTATATTCCTAATTCAGGAGACTTAAGGAAAGTAGTCTTGTCAGAGGCTCATAATGCCCTTATTCAGGGCACCCGGGAGTTAACAAACTTTATGCAAACCTAAAGAAGTTATACTTTTGGCAAGGGATGAAGAATGACATAGTCAAGTTTGTGGCTATATGTTTGGAGTGTCAAAGAGTAACGGCAGAACATAGACATCCAGCTGGATTGTTACAGTTACACGATGTACCTCAACACAAGTGGCAAGTTATTAGCATGGATTTTGAGCAAGGGTTGCCCATGTCACCTTCTAGGCATGATACAATAATGGTGGTAATTGAAAAACTCACTAAGGTGGCACACTTTATACCAGGGAATTTCACGGATGATGCACCTACCTTGGCTAGGCGCTTTGTTAAGGGAATATTTAGGTTGCATGGAATGCCAGAGAAAATCATATCAGATAGAGATGCTAGGTTCACTTCAAGGTTTTGGACAACTCTTCAAATAGCTCTAGGAACTCAACTAAAATTTAGCACTGCATACCATCCTAAAACCGACGGTCAAACAGAAAGGACAAATCAGATTTTAGAAGACCTACTTCGCATGTACTGCATGGACCAACAGAAGAAATGGGAAAATTAACTACCTCTAGTAGATTTTGCTTACAATAATGCATATCAAACATCTTTGGGAATGGCACCTTTCGAGGCATTGTATGGTAGGCCATGTCGAACACCTTTGAGTTGGGATAGTCTTGAGGATAGGCCACACAAGAGTTCCATAAGGTTTGGGAAAAAGACCAAGCTTGCACCTCGTTATGTTGGACCTCTTGAAATATTGGAAAGGATTAATCCAGTTGCATACCGGTTGGCCTTACCTCCCCAGTTGAGCGGAATCCATGATGTCTTCCATGTATCTCCTCTTAAAAAGTATGTACCTGATAAGAAACATATTTTGAATTGGGATGCTTGACAGGTCCAGGAAATGGGAGGAATAATGATAGAGCCATTCAAAATCTTGGAGAGGCGTCAATGCCAATTGCGCAACAAAGAGGTTGATCAATGCAAAGTACAATGGAATAAATATGATGAAAGGAATGCCACATGAGTAGGCTCTTGTGGATGCATTCCATAAGTGCATCGGGACAATGCACAAATTAAGGGGGGGAGGATGTCACAACCCTCCTTTATCACTTTTTGATTTGATACAATTCTATTATATTTTTAGTTGAGCTATTGAAAATAATTAAATGAATATTATAAAAGAATAAATAATGGACCCACACACACACTTGGAGAATATAATTCAAAAGGCATTAATTATTTTATTTTTATTTTTATTTTCCCACTCCCAATTATGGCACATGTTGTAGGAGGAATTAGAAGCTTCTAGAGGAATCTTCAATACCTTGCATGTAACTCCCCCACTAGGATTTTAATCAATGTTTGCATGAGTCTAATATTAGAAAATAATCTCATTTCTAATTAATTTCTCTAGATAGTGGAATTAAGGGATTTTTCTTATATATTGTATGCAAGTTTTCATAAGAGGGAGTTGATTATGTTTTGAAGAATTTAATCTTCCAAGTTTTAGTAGTAGGATCTTCTTTGGTAGTCTCATTTTCGTTGTAGGATTGTTAAGTTGTTCTTGAAGATTTCCTCTCAAGTTACAAGGAAGGATAAAAAATGATAGCTAGAGGATTCAACATCGAGCTTCGATAAGCCGGGTTCTCTTTTTTGTCATCTCTCATTTACATATGAGAAATTTGTATTATAAAAAAAAATAGCTTCTAGATCTTCCTTTATATAAAACTAAATAAATTATTAGATTGTAAATCTTTTCTTCTTATTTAAGGATAAATATTGATAAAAGTACTTTCATATAATGCATGTAAAAGATAGCTTTATTATTTATTTAATTCTCTTTAGAAAATATATATCAGATCTTGCTTTTGCTTTTCCAAAAGATTTTTTCTTTGATCTGTGCAAAAATCATATTTCCCTTATTTAAATTTCTTTTTCTGAGATTAAACTCCTCTCTGTGTGATTAAATGATAATCACTTGTGTATGAATCTTGTTCCTTATTATTCTTCTCTTAAATTCATTTCTCTCGCTCTTGGAATGTAAATTTTATTTCTGTAATTAAATCTTACATCCCTGTGAATAATCTTACCTCTGTGTGAATACGAGTTGATATTCTGCATATGAAGTTATTTAAATATTTTTTTTCCCTGTGAGTAAAAACCTCTCTCTCTCTCTCTCTCTCTCTCTCTCTCTCTCTCTCTCTCTCTCTCTCTCTCTCTCTCTCTCTCTGAATGTAGATTTGATCATAAATCTCAATTCCTTATGAGCATTCTTACTTCTCTGTGAACAGAAAATGTCTGATAATAAAATATAAACCTCATTGTATCCATTACTCTCTGTGAAAAATGAAGTATAAATCTCTCTGTGAATATTAGTTATGTACATTCCTGAAACAATTTAGTTTTCTGTGTTATTCATCACTGTGAATAAATTCTTATTCTCATTTGTTTTACATTAATATTTCTATTACACATATATCTATTTATATATTTCTCTCTATGCTTAAATAAATTGAAAATGAAAACTATATATATATAAAGTATTTATATTATCGTTAAAATTTCTGCCAAACAAATTTATATGCGAAACAATGCAAAATCCGTAGATTAAACTTCGCATGGAACGATGTGCCGACGCAGGGGGAGTGGTCGGAGTTATTATCGCGGCAAGGAGGGGTACCCCCACTACCCTGCGGTCACTCTTACGGCAATGGCCGCAGGGTAGTGGAGGGGACCACGACGGTCCCCCACCACTGCAGGCCTATACCCGCAGGTCCGCAGTGGTGATGGGACCCGTGGGCCCCCTCTTCCACTTGCCTATTAAAAGCCACAACATAAATTATTATTTTTTTGGCAAATGAATTTATTAAATTCTTTTTGTATATATATTTATTTACTTAGTTTAAATAAAATCAACTTAGGTAGATTTATAATTAAATTATCTTTAGTAAATTTAGTAAATTTTATAATTGTAAAATTAAATTATAATTAGATCTTTCAATCTATTTAAGATTCGTTGGGCCACTTAGTTGCAATTTTGGATTCATCAAAAATAATTAATTCATGATTGAACCAAAAAATGTCTAAACTAATTGCTATTTTTGGAACCTATGACTATAATTAATTATTCTCGTGGTAGGAATAATACATTGCTTAATCTTGCGCACAAGTTACACTATTCTTGTATCATGCAAATTACTTATAAATTAATTGCATTTATTGACGTTTTCATCCCCATGCAAGTTACACATTTTTAATTATCAATATGCGAGTTCGTAATTGTCATTATTATGTAAGTTAGATTTCAAGTTTGAAATATTAATTGTAGAAAGATGGTATTTTTTTTATCAAGTGGTACATGAATACCATCGAGGTAGTCATTTCAATTAGTTAAACTTTATAATGTCTAATTACGTACATTCATTTCATAATTGTTTTCAAGCATGATGTTTTCATAGCTTCTTAGTTAGAAAACTAAATAAAGGAAGTTGGAAAACCAAAACCTAGCAGCGTTCGGTATATACAGTGCCTCTAGGTCACGCTTACGGGTAATGTCGTCGTGTTGAACTACTGCACTTAATGCCTAATAAAGTTGTATCAACGACGTTTGTGGCATCGTCCCGATAAATGGTCGGGGAGTAATAAGGGACACTTGGACGTTAAAGTCCAAGGGGTGGGTAATCCCACTTGGATTGATAATCTAATAAGATAATTCTAAAATAATCTTTCATTCGCTGAATTAAACCATAGTAAACCCCTATAGGGATGATTGAGTGAAATGCTTTTATGAAATTGATTTAATCTCGAAGAATTGTTGACAATTGACAATTGGTCAAGGGTGATTCTTATGATAGGTATTAGGATCTAGTTGTTTTAGGACACAAGCAATAGGCCATCTTGAGCCTTTGCTTAAGTGCTACCACTGTGGGTAGCAACCGTAGAGAAACTATCTGGGACATTGACCCTAGAAAAGGATGCGTACCCACTAATCAGTTTACACCAAACCATAGAGTAGAAAATAGAACTACATACTTTACGCCTTGATCCCGTGCCGAAATGGGTATGTAGGCAGTCTAGGGATGGAGTTGTCCCTAATACTCAGGCGTTCGTGGAAGGGGTCTAGGTTTGGTAAGAAGAAGGATTGAGTAGAATCCTAATTTGAAAGATAAGTATAATAAAAAGGGAAAAGTAATTCAATGCATACTCGGAAGGAATCCCGTATGGATTCGCTTGACTTCCCGAGGCTTTAAGCCAAATTCCGAGGCGAAATTCAAGCTTGTATTATGTTATTTTAATTTCTCCTAAGGACGGCGACCTCGGTGCACTCCTATTTGAAGAGTGTAGTACTTAGTGAGTGACTCAGGACCTGAATGGTCCCAATGAGTCTAAGTCACTGGCCAGAGCACCTCCTATCCTAATTGGATAGATGCCTACCCCGTATGGGTAGATGCCTATCCCGTATTGGATAGATGAAACCTCCTGCCTTATGGATAGATGCCTAACCCGTATGGTTGGATGCCTAATCCTTATGGATGGATGCCTAATCCTTATGGATGGATGCCCAGAGTATGCGATTGAATCAAACACAAATGATTAAATTAAACAAAAAAAAGAATGGTCAAATTTTGTTGGGTTAATCAAGGTGGGTTATTACAGAACTAATGTCATCTCTGAACCATATAAGCCATTGGAATTAAAGACACGCTCAGACCTGTGAAGCCAAGTGAAATCGATGTCTGGTACTTGCAAGGTCCTGCAACCACAAAACGATAATACAACATATACATATATATCATAACAGACAAGTGATAGAGAGTCGTGACGACATATCCCGCTCACAATGAGTGATGTGGAATCATCTCTATCACAAAGATAGTCAAACAATAGTCAAACACATCTCATAAGCATATCATCAAATGTAATCATGAAATAGGGTTAGTGTAATCATATTCAACATCAAATCCATGATCAATATAATCTATCGATAATCTATCACATAATAAGCATATAGTATCCATCAAATAACATGATCAATAATGATAGTATCAACATCGTATAAATCATCCAAAATAGCATATGCACAATAATGTCTATCATCACAATGCATAACTAAAACACATGAATAATCATCATCCAAATCATCATAAATAGTCGAGATAAGTCTATCACGCATGAAATAGAAATCAACTCTAATCAAAACAAGTCAAATCAAGGGTGGACACTACATGCCCCTTGTTTCGGTAGAGGATTTGCAGAAAATTGAAGAAAAATTCATATAATTTAGTGATAAGCTTCTATAGCAAGATTTGATGACCTGTCTACCTTAGCCCCTAGGATTTTTCCTCTTTCGATTTTCTCTTACTCTGGAAAATGTGTCATTAAATAACTTTCTTACCTTTCTAATAACGTCAGTTCAAAAGCCCCGGATGAACATAAGAATTGAGGTATTTGGAGAAAATTATGTGTTAAGTAATCGATACCCTTGTTGATGAAATCGGATAGAGGAGGTTCACTTCTCTTTCTTTTTTTCATGGAAATTCGGAGGAGAGTTCAAGTTTGTTTTTAATTAGTGAATGTTACCATCAACATAATAAAGAAATATATACTTTGGTGTTATATTATGAGCATGATGTTTTGTGAGAGATGCAATGTATTCTATGGACCTATACAACCAAAGAAACAATATGATTAGATGTGTAGATTAAGGTGGTGTATGCAAGATGAAAATTTGTAGCTTGACTAAATAGATAAGATGCATAAATTGAGGCTTGAATTGTGTAACGATTTGTGAGTGCATGTAAACTAGAATTCTAGAAAAAAGGAATGTGGAATAGTATAATTGCATACATTGTTTTTAAAGTCTCTTGCACCAACTGGACCTCATACTCTTGCACAAAGCGTACATCATAGATTGATTGCATAGCTTCTTCAAGAGTCTCTTCACATCTTTTTATAATGTTGTTTGCAAAGTCTTCTATATTGCTTTGGTAAAAGCCTGGCTAGTCCACAAATGTTGAGTCTATTATAGATAAAGGTGTCTCATTTCCTTGTGGTGGAACTATGTTATTCTCAGGTTCATTGCTAGATATAGTAATAATATCCTCGAGAACTTGTGGATCTATCATAGCCTGACACAAATTCAACAAAGCAATACCAATATCAAAAAAAGTTGTCATTATTAGGGGTGTAGTTGTTCACTGAGACCTAAACAACGAGAAAATTTGTCACACCATAACATAATCAAAATATCTAATCTAATAACATTAAATTAGTAGAAAATAAAATTTTCCAATCTTATAATATTAAATTAGTAGACAATAAAATTATTTTGTTAAGTATATATCATATCTAAAATCTAATTCACAATATATCTAATTCAATACAACTATCCATTTATTAATTATTAATTCTTTATTTTAAAAATATATATATACAAACATATTTGTTTATAATTATTAAACAAAATATTTGATCTTATATTTATCTAATTACTACAAAATAAAATTATTTTCCCAAAACATAGACATCATTTTAAAAATTAAATCTATATAATTTATACTTACAATCTAAGTCACAGGATACGGCGATTTTCATGGATGAGGTTCGAATTTAATCGAATTTCAAACTTCTATAAAAAAAATCGAATTTAATCGAATTTCCTCTATAAAGCACTGCTACCCGCCTCTAAACACAACTCAGCTGGTCGTGGGTATTCTTTGTATATGCTTTGTATCTATTGGGTAATGGGTGTCTGCAACTGCTGGATTTTCTCCAACAAGGGTCGCTATTCTGATAATTTATTAGAAGTATAAATATATTTAAACATAAACAAAATTATAGAAGGCGAATTTTATCCGAATTTTTTTTCGAATTTTTCCCTCGTGTCGAATTTCATCCGAATTTCATGGCTATCGAATTCGAATTCGAATTCGAACCTTGTGACTTAGCTTACAATATATCTACTTTCAATATAATTGAAAATTTATTTTGATAACTATAATAAATACAATTGTAAATTTATTTATTTTAAATATAATTGTTTAAATTTATTTTTAATCCCTCTTTTAAAAATATTTTAGAGCTTCGAGAAGACATGACTTTCCTCTAAAGGCAGTCACACTATTTGGCCATATACAACAAACAAATCTCCAACCTGATCAGAACACTCCCAGCCTTGGCCAAGATGGGAGCTTTGTAACATTCACCAAGCAACTGCCTTGGTGGACTCCACAACCTTTGCCAGCATTCTCCCCGCCTATGCCAAAATGGGTATGGGCATCCATCAAAGCAATGAAAAAGAGGGCAGAATTTCCAAGTTAGAATAGCAATTAAAATTGAGAACCATTTGAACCAATCTGCCCAGCTGCTGCGAAAACTGACAGATTTAAGTGCCTATAATAATATTTTTGTAAAGGTTATGTTGATCAGAAGTAGTTATTGACAGATGGATGCTAGGTAGGGGTCAGTTCACACACCATGTATAGATCAAATCAAGTGCTGCAACAATGCATTATGAACATGTGAACAGAGATCTCGGTGTGCATCTACACCGTCTCGTTGGGGCAATTCCGAAAACAAAAATAATCAGATAAAATAAAATACACCCTTTATGTGGAGCCCAGGTGCAACCACCTGTCTCCAAGTAACTAAACAAAGAAAGTGAATGGTAGAGTGCATTCATTTCATTACACAAGTTGGAGCATCAATATTTCATAACATACACACAAATGACATAACAGATTGTAAATTAAACATGTAGGCAAACATTACTAGTTTACTAGCCATTCAATTCTCTGATCATAGAATGTAACATAGAACCTCATGAACCTGTCAAAATTGACTATTTTATCATTTAGATGAACTACTTACCAATCATTTCTTGTTCATAATATTTTTAGTTTCATATTAGCATTAGGCTCATCCAAGCAACTTGGCAAGGTAAAAAATAATGTAAATTAAATTTCTTGGATTAAATTTCAACAATATTTGGTATTCTCACAATTGGAATGCTCATCCTTGAAAGTGAGAGCTGATTATAAATAACCATTGTTCCAAAAAAAATTGGTATTATAATCGCAATTCTGAATACAATTTACCCTAATCTAGAATGCCAATATTTTACTGCACTGCTTATATTGCCAAACAATTCTAGATGAAGATGGTATTCACACAATTGTTATGCTTAAGTACTCCGCAATCAAAATACAATATCCTGCTGAAAATGCAAATGGTGAAAAACAATAATCTCTGACTATTCTAATTTACAAACAAATACTGCTGAAAATGTAAATGGTGAGAATAGAGAGTATTTAACTTTCAGTTCAGAAGCCCGGGATGAACATAAGAATTGAGGTATTTGGAGAAAATTCTGTGTTAAGTAATCGATACCCTTGTTAATGAAATCGGCCAGAGGAGGTTCACTTCTTTCTTTTTTTCATGGAAATTCGGAGGAGAGTTCAAGTTTGTTTTTAATTAGTGAATGTTACAATTAACATAATAAAGAAATATATACTTTATATACTTTGGTGTTATATTATGAGCATGATGTTTTGTGAGAGATGCAATGTATTCTATGGACCTATACAACCAAAGAAACGATATGATTAGATGTGTACATCAAGGTGTTGTATGCAAGAAAAAAAATTTGTAGCTCGAGTAAGTAGATAAGATACATAAATTGAGGCTTGAATTGTATAACGATTTGTGAGTGCATGTAATCTAGAATTCTAGAAAAGTGGAATGCCGAATAGTATAACTGCATACATTGTTTTTAAAGTCTCTTGCACCAACTCGACCTCATACTCTTGCACAAAGCGTACATCATAGATTGATTGCAGAGCTTCTTCAAGAGTCTCTTCACATCTTTTTATAATGTTGTTTTCAGAGTCTTCTATATTGCTTTGTTAAAAGCCTGGCTAGTCCACAAATGTTGAGTCTATTATAGATAAAGGTGTCTCATTTCCTTGTTGTGGAACTATGTTATTCTCAGGGTCATTGCTAGATATAGTAATAATATCCTGGCGAACTTGTGGATCTGCCATAGCCTAACACAAATTCAACAAAGCAATACCAATATCAAAAAAAGTTGTCATTATTAGGGGTATAGTTGTTCACAGAGGCCTAAACAACAAGAAAATTTGTCACACCATAACATAATTCAAAATATCTAATCTAATAATATTTAATTAGTAGAAAATAAAATTTCCAATCTTATAATATTAAATTAATAGACAATAAAATTATTTGGTTAAATATATATCATATCTAAAATCTAATTCACAATATATCTAATTCAATACAATTATCTATTTATTTATTATTAATTCTTTATTTAAAAATATTTATATAAAAATATATTTCTTTATAATTATTAAACAAAATATTTGATCTTATATTATCTAATTACTACAAAATAAAATTATTTCTTCAAAACATAGACATCATTTTAAAAATTAAATCTATATAATTTATACTTACAATATATCTACTTTCAATATATTGTAAATTTATTTTGATAACTATAAATATAATTGTAAATTTATTTATTTTAAATATAATTGTTTAATTTATTTTTAATACCTCCTCTTTTGAAAATATTTTAAAGCTTGGGAAGACATGGGTTTCCTTAAAGGCAGTCACACTATTTGGCCATATACAACAAACAAGCCTCCAACCTGATCAGAATACTCCCAGCCTGAGCCAAGATGGGAGCTTTGGAACATTCACCAAATATTATCTTGGGTACTGCAATGATTGCAGGATATGCGCAGAATGGATATGTTGAAAAGGCTTTAGAAACTTTCGAGCAAATGTAATTGACAGGTGTAAAGGCAGACTCCACAACTTTTGCCAGCATTCTCCCTGCCTATGCCAAAATGGGTATGGGCATCCATCAAAGCAGACTCCACAACTTTTGCCAGCATTCTCCCTGCCTATAACATTGACCAAGCAACTGCCTTCGTGGACTCCACAACCTTTGCCAGCATTCTCCCCGCCTATGCCAAAATGGGTATGGGCATCCATCAAAGCAATGAAAAAGGGGGCAGAATTTCCAAGGAAGAATAGCAATTAAAATTGAGAACCATTTGAACCAATCTGCCCAGCTGCTGCGAAAACTTAACAGATTTAAGTGCAATAGATCAGAAGTAGGAATTGACAGATGGATGCTAGGTAGGGGTCAGCTCACACACCAAGCATATAGATCAAATCAATGCATTATGAACATGTGAGCAGAGATCTCGGTGTGCATCTACACCGTCTCGTTGGGGCAATTCTGAAAACAAAAATAATCAGATAAAATAAAATACACCCTTTATGTGGAGCCCAGGTGCAACCACCTGTCTCCAAGGAACTAAACAAGGAAAGTGAATTGTAGAGTGCATTGAGTGTCCACAAAGTCCAATCTAATCTGTAAATACTAAATACCTCTATTTGATGAGATTTTTGTTTTTCATAATACAAGTTGGAGCATCAATATTTCATAACATACACACAAATGATATAACAGATTGCAAATTACACATGTAGCAAACATTACCAGTTTACCAGTTTACTAGAATGTAACATAGAACCTCATGAACCTCTCAAAATTGACTATTTAATTATTTAGATGAACTACTCACCAATCATTTCTTCTTCATAATATTTTTACCATTAAGCTCATCCAAGCAAATTAAATTTCTTGGGACTAAATTTCAACAATATTTGGTATTCACACAATTGGAATGTTCAACCTTGAAGGTAAGAGCTGATTATAAATAACAATTGTTCCAATAAATTTGATATTATAATGGACAATTCTGAGTACAATTTACCCTAATCTAGAATGCCAATATTTTACTGCATTGCTTATATTGGCAAACAATTCTAGATGAAGATGGTATTCACACAATTGTAACCTGTTTCAGTATTCAACAATATTTGGTATTCACACAATTGGAATGCTTAGTACTCAGCAATCAAAATACAACATCCTGCTGAAATGCAAATGGTGAAAAACAATAATCTCTGACTATTCTAATCTACAAACACATACTTCAAGAGTTAATTGTGAAGGGATCATTCAGCCTGGAACTTCATGTGTGGTTATTCTGTGAAGGGATCATTCAGCCTGGAACTCTAAAAAAAACTTCTTCGATCTACCAAATTCCACTTGAAATATTGAGATAGCAACCTTCCAATATTCATGGATCAGAAAATAACATTGTTTTGAAACACCCTTTAATCTCGACACAAAGAAATTGTGCTTGAATAGTTGGCATCTATAAATTAAAGTTGATTGTGTAAAGGTACTCCTTTCAAAACAACAATTTAAGCATTATCAGAAAATTATTGACTAAAGTACATTGTGTAAAAGTACTCTTTGAATCTCTTTAACCAGCTGATTTATAACAGTGTCAAATTATCCCAGCGATCGTAAAACCTACACTCAATAGTCACCAATAAAATATATATCTTCCTTGTAAAAGAAGGAAAAGCAAAACGGACTACAATATTTGGTATTCACACAATTGAAATGCTTAGTACTCACTACTCAACAATCAAAATACAATATCCTGCTGAAAATGCAAATGGTAAAAAACAATAATCTCTGACTATTCTAATCTACAAACACATACTGCTGAAAATGCAAATGGTGAGAATACAGAGTATTTAACTTTCAAATCTACAACTATTTCTTTTCTTTATACTGATTGAAAGAAAAAAAAACTACAACTGCCTTTAGAAATATATTGCAGTAGCTTAAAATAGAAATGAGATATCATTCAAGTCTTATACCCATGCATTTTCTTTAGATGAAGATGGCTAAGAACGGTACGTGCATCTTATCTTGCATCAGTCGAACTGCCAAAAACTGGAAATTTCCTAGCCTATACACTTTAGCTGAAATTAGAGTTGCTGCTAAAGATAGAACAATATAACAAAATGCAATAAAACAAGGTCTAAAGTTTGAACAGCAGTTAACTCACTGCCAACATAAAATCTTCACATGCAAAGCGTCTAGTCTAAGAACAAAAACCCTAACAACTTTTATCATTCGACTCCTTACGAATTCGCGCCATCCTCATTTGCAGTTCTTCATTCATTAACGCAGCTCGTCCAATCCTAGCTTTCAACTCAGTTTCTTGCACCTGCCGCCACTTCTCGTTTAGTTCTTCAATTTCAAAATCATTCAGTGGGGCTTCCAACATATCGCTTCTTATGTAATGAGAACAAGGTAAACTATCAAACATATCAGCCCTGTGCTTGTAAGAGGCTGACGCTTTGCGCTTCTCATTTCCTTGTCTCGCCTTATTTTGAAAGGCATCCATAATACTCTTGTTCTCTTTCCCAAATTCTTGTTTTGCTTCACTTATCATAGATTTCACACACCCCTCAATCATATTCTTGGTGTGAATGTGATCCAGCACCTGATTTGAAATTTGGATTTGAAAACCACCATCAAATTCAAATTTTAATGCCACTATAAACAAAAAACATATATACATTAAAATGATAATAAACAAGAGTTTTTCGAAATCGTTACCTCAACACTTGAGTGTTTTTCTTTCCCTTCATCTTTTTTTTTATCATTCTCCACCAGACTGCTCTCTTTTCTCCTTTTCAAAATGCTGTTTTCCCTTTCATCAATTTCTTTGGTCTCAGTTGTTACCTCCTCCTGGAATCTGACTTTCTTTGCAGCGGAGGCGGGTGTAGGTTTTTCTTGTTTCTCCTTGCCTTTGCTACTTGTATGCCTCTCATTTTTCGACTCCTCTCCTCTCTTGCGCTTCTTCGTTGAAATGGGTATTGAATAAACCTCAACAATTTCATTGTTCCCTCCGCCCTGCCTATTATTTGATGGCGCGGTTTTCTCTGAAGAAGCCGCCATGCTGTAAAAAGAAAGATAGGAGGGGAGGCTTTTCTTAGTAAAGCAAAGACAAACACAATTAGAACGCCGTATGGAGAGGCTTTTCTTAGTAAAGCAAAGAAAAAACACAGAAGGTGCGTTTCTAGGAAAACTCAGCTTTTTTTGGTCAGGGATTATGGCGTGTTACAGACGACACGCTCATTTTGTAAAACCCGATGCTCTTTTTAATGGAAATGTCACGGTAATGAGGTTTCCAGATCAGCAGATTTATGACGGAAATATAATTAAAATGAGTAGCTTTCTTTCAATCTAAAATTAATTACCTAGGTACCTCACAACGTTTTCAACTTTAAACGATTCGGAAACCATCATGTACCTAGGTACCTCACAAGCCTTTGCCTACCGGAAGTCGGATAAAATTCGCCGAGGTCAAAAATTTCAAATCAAATAAAAGTTTACCGATGGTTTTGAAGCGGTAATCTCGCGAATTTCCGATACAACTGTTGGAATATCTTGTTATTTTCTTAAGCTGCAAAATTTTGCCAAAATGTTATTTATAGGCGGTATGCTTTTTGAAATTTAGTATTCAAATTGCAATTTAGTGACCAAATTGCAGTTTAGAGGCCGCTTTAAATGAATATTCAATGATTTAGAGGCAAAGTGGTCAATCTTATTTCACCATTTATTTTCCTGTCGTTCTTATTCGCACATGTGGGTGAGTAAAACCAAAGGAGAAGGGGATTAGAATAGGTAAAATCTTAGTATTTTAATTTGAAATGATTTTTTAATTATATTAGTTAAAATAAATTTTAATTTTAAATAATAATAAGGATGAAAATTAATTTGAAAAGGAATTGATAAGATTTAGTTAATATTATTGTAAAGGTTAAAATAATGTATTTTAATAATGACTTTTCTTTTAACCTCTTTTATGAAATCATAGTCGTAATAATTTTTTTTATAAATTATTTAAATCATATAGAAGATATAATTTATATAGAATATATAAATAAAGATAATGCTCTGAGATCTGTTCATGGGTTAATCTTGTTTGTAAGAACTTTGGAAACAAGGAGGAGATTTGGTTAAAACCCGAATGAGGATGGGTTAAGATCAACTATGACGGGGCTTGCGATGATGAAGGGAAGGTTCTTTTTAAAGGAGCAAAAAGACTGCAAGATGGAATAAATAATGAAGCAGAGGTGCAAGCGGTTTTGTTAGCAACTGATTTGGCAGTAAACATGAAGGTTTCGAAAGTCCATTTAGGGTAGATTTGCAAGTTGTGCTTAACGCAATCATGAAAGGAGTAACCCCGAGTTGGAGATTAAATAAGTTTATCACATTAATCTGCTCAATATTAAAATCTTTTCAAGATTTTTGCATCTCTCATGTAAGGAGAAGTGGAAATGCCAGTGTTGACGGATTGTCCAATGTGGCATCTGATTTAGCTAAGGGAGAGGTGAGGTGGTGGGATGGAAATGATAGTACCATTCAATGGAGTTAAGATAATCTTCTAAGTACAGTACCTTGTCATACTTGAAATGTATTTCTTTTCTCTTTGTTTGTGTGCCTAGGTTGGCTCGAGTATTACAATCAATTAATGCCAAAATCCTTTGCATTGACGGCGAGAGTTGGGAGAGCTTCATTTATTGTTAGAATGAGAATTTGCGTTTGCTCATTATGGCAGTCGAGCGATTTTGGTGGTGGTAATAGTGGTCTCTGTGTAGAGTTAGGCGATTTTGTGGGGGAGAGCGATATGGAAGCCAATTTCATACTCAAAACAACTAGGCTTATGCTTTCTTTTCGGGGTCTGGTTCCTGCAAAATGGCTGCAAAACATGTTCATTCCGAAGGACCCCCTGTTCTTGAGGGTTGTTCAACTGGTTCTTGGTGAGGAGGTGGCTGTTATCGAGCATAGATACAGAACAAGGGTGGTTATCTACGCCTTAATTATGGTGTGGGAACTCGAATTTGCTTATTCTCATGTGGAGGTGAGAAAAGTGATGACGATGATAGCGCCAAGAGATTATTTGCTCAATATGGAATCTTTGTTGGAGTGGGTGGTCCCAGGATGCGGCTTTAATGTTTTGGAAGGCATTTCGAAGGAGCACGTTGAGCTTAGAGGCAGGCATGAATTCCTTTTCTGAGACATCGAGAAGAAGTAAAAGCAAGATTTTAGGATGATGCGAGGAGAGGTTGGGAGGGCCTGATAATGTACATTCAAATCATGGAATTGGAGGAGATTATCAGGCAGGCGAAGGAGGAAGCTGGGGTGGTGGAGGAGGAACAAAGGATGTGACCGATAACCAGGCACCTAACTACAGAAATGGCCAAGCAGAATATATCGCAAGCTAACAAACCAACTGGTGAAGTGAACAGGGCTAGGGAAGCTACGAGCTCATCGAATGCAAAGGCGGTGAAGAAAGAGAGATAAGCATGCTGCAAGGAAGGGTACCTCTTCATGCCATTTCTTTTTTTTATATTAAATTCTTGTTTTGAAAATCTGAACTTTCAGTTAGAACAGTTTGAATAGTTTATGCCAGTTTTTTGTCTAGTACTATGTATATGACATTCTCATACTTGTAGATGTGGGGTAGGGTTTGTGCAGACTACGGGTTTATGGATACTTTTTTTATGGGTCGTTTGAAGTCTTTTATGGGTGACTTTTTGGGTGGTTTGAGGGATATAATCCAGATGAAGATGTACTATTTAGTTTTATTCAATAAAATACAAAATATTACTGATTAAAAAAAAAAGAATATGCTTTGAGAGTCTTTTGTTCTCTTTGGTCTCTCGTTTGAAACTTTTAACTTTGTTTTGTATGTAGAAATGGTCTCATTTTACTCGCTGGGCTCTGGTCTCTTGCTCTAGTTGGGCATTTTTTCCTAATTTTCTTATGGTATGCTTTTCATCTTTCAATGTTTTATAGACTTCTAATGTAATATTATACTATAAGAAAGTGAATTTAATGTGGTGATGAAAGCTCCCTAGTTAACAAACTAGTCTCTCACTTGATGTGTCAAATACTATAAATTGTAAATCGCTTATTTCTTTTTTAATGTAATATATTATACAAAGAGCTGAGAACATGAAGTTAGAATAAATCATTGGCACAAAATACCTAGTGAATCAAAGTTGCAAATAACTCGAGGCAATTCACTTCCCTTCTTTTGAGTGAAATGCACTACTACATCGTAGCAAAGAAAATGTCAACATTGTAAATATCTCAAGGTCATATAAACTCAATCATCCTCACAAGATACTACTACTAGAACACTATGATACTACTATCAGGATGCTATTATATTCATTTCTCACATTCTTCAATTCATACCCTCCAATATATCACTTATTGCATATTTTACTATTGGTGTAACCATTGCACCTCCATTTGATGCAAGTGCTACTAATAATGAGTAGCTTTCAATCTAAAATTGCCTACCTACCTCACAATGGCATTCAACTTTTAAAAATTAGAAACCATCATGTTGTAAACACCTACTAAAACAATTAGTGAGCATAGTTGATTTGAAACGATAAAGAAGAATAGTGACCAAAGTAACATATCACAAAATGTTTTTGTTTTTTTTAAGTTGAATAATATAATAATTTATCATATAGAAATCATTTATTTATCACTAACATCAAATCTTTGAAATAAAGAATAGGAAGATTCATGTGTTAGGATTTGTAGTAGGAAGATTCATATATTAAGATTTGTAGTATGTACAATATAATCACAATAAAAATACTTTTTTTTAACACTTTACAAAACAACATAGATTTATCAAATAGAGTTATATGAAACATTTTCCATATAATTACAAACACTATAGGATTGAACAAATGGTTTACACTAGCAATTGCACCTTGGTGTGCAATGGGTATGACGAAGAGGTGTGGAAGGTCGATTAGGATTAATTTTTGGTCTATTGGTTGCATACATTTGCAACGCATGAGCTTAATCAATAGACAATTTAGAAAATGATGTTGTTTGTGCAACAAATTTAACAATTACCTTTCACATGATTAGTGAAGTCTTTCGATTTGTGCCTCCACACTCGATGCATTGGTGATGTCATCTTGTGTGTCATTGTGCTTATCTTGATACCTTGTGTGCACATTGGTGTGTAATGCACTATGTGAATGTCACGTACAATACAAAAAAATTGTTTGTTCAATGGTTTAATTAATGTCTTGTGTGAAAGCTTGGGGCATTATATTATGGAAAAAATTTAAAAGGAGGGAGATGGAGATACAGGGAGAGAGATGTATGGATAGAGAGAGGGAAACATGTTTAGAGATAGTTTAGAGATAGAGGGAGAGATAAACATAGATGTAGAAATGGAGATATAAGGAGAAAGGAGAGAGAAAGAGGGACAAAAATAGATGCAAAGAGGCATTGGGAGAGGTATATTATATATATACAGAGATAGAGAGGGAGAGATAGAGAGAAAGAGGTAGAGAGATATATAGGAAGAGGGAGGTGAATGTGTGTGTGTGGGGCAGGGGGGAGGGAGGGGAAGAGATAGAGAGAGTAATATAGATGGCTAGGTAGACTGAAGGGGAAATAGAGATATAAAGAGATATAAAGAGATATATGAGGAGTGAAAGGGAGAGAGAAGAAGAGATAGAGATATAAAAAAGAGATATGGAGGAAGGGAGGGAAGGAGAGATGGGTGAATTAAAGAGGGGGGAAGATAAAGAAAGAGTGATAGGTAGAGGAGGCAGAGAAAGATAGAGAGATATATAAATAGTGAGGTAGGGTTGGAGATTTATAGATATATAAGGAGATATAGAGGGTGAGAGAAAGAGAGAGATGATTAGATGGATAGAGAGGCATACAAACATAAAGAAGTGGAGATAGAGAAATAGAGATTGAGAGAAATAGAGATTGACAGAAATAGAGATTGAGAGAAATAGAGGGAGATAGAGAGAGGTAGAGAGAAAGAGGGTGATATAGATATATATGGGAAGAGAAAGAGAGAGTTATATGAGAAGAGAGAGAGAGAGAGAGTTATATGGGAATAGAGAGAGAGAGAGAGAGGGGGGGGAGTGGTAGAAATCTAGACATATATAAGGGATACAAAGAGAGCGAGGGAGTGAGATGGGGAGAGTAGAGATCGGGTGGAGGGAGAAAGGCAAAGGGAAAGGGGGGGAAGATATGTAGAGGAGAGAGATCAAGAATAGGGGAGAGAGAGAAAGATGGCCCAATATATAAAGTGGGAGAGATAAAATGACTGGGGGAGAGATGTAAGGAGATAGAGGTAGAGAAGGAAAAAAAGAGAAGGAGAGGGAGGGAAGGGAGAGGGAAAAATAACTTAATAGATAGATATGGAGGGGAGTGATATGGATAGAAGGAGATATATAGATATGAAGAAGGATAGGGAGGGTAGGAGAGATAGAATGAATAAGAGAGAGGTAATGAGATAGAGGAAGAGGTAGGGAAATAGAGGTACAGAGATATGGATAGAAAGAGATAGGGAGGGGAGTAAGGGGGAAATAAAGAGAGTAATAGAGAGGTAAAGATATAAAGTGAGAGAGATGTAGAGATAATAAGTTATAGATAGAGAGGGGGGAGAGATGGGGAGATAGATATAGAGGGCACATTAATGAGAGATAAAGGTGATAGAGACAAGTAATAGAGAGAGGTGGAAAGTGGAGATAGAGTGAGATAGAGACAGTGAGGGAGAAATAAGGAGTGTTTGTGTATGAGTGAGAGAGAGAGATATATAGATAATAATAAATAGAGAGAGAGAGAGAGAGAGAGAGAGAGAGAGAGAGAGAGAGAGAGAGAGAGAGAGAGAGAGAGAGAGAGAGAGAGAGAGAGAGAGAGAGAGAGAGAGAGAGAGAGAGAGAGATATGGATAGAAAGGAGAGATAGGGATAGATATGACTTGGGAAAGATATAGGGAGTGACAGAGAAATAAATGTATAGAGAGGGGGAGATGGAAGGGGAGAGGGATAGGGAGAGGAAAAAATAGAGATAGAAATAAGGAGAGAATGAGGGGTAGATGGAGAGATAGAAAGATGAAGATATAGGAAGTGATATATATAGAGAGACATATATACGTAACTTTAAGAGAGTATGAGAGGTAGAGGGAGAGATGGATTAAATAAGAGAGAAAAACATATAATGATATATAGATAGAGGGATAGGGAGAGATGAGAACATAGAGGTGAAGGGGAAAGAGTGAGAGATAAAGGAGGTCATGGAGACAATTGAGAGAGAGAGAGAGAGAGAGAGAGAGAGAGAGAGAGAGAGAGAGAGAGAGAGAGAGAGAGAGAGAGAGAGAGAGAGAGAGAGAGAGAGAGAGAAGGAGGGGGACAAGAGTGTATGTGTGAGAGATATAGAGATAGAGATGGGGAGGGAGAGGTATATGGAGACAAAGATACAGATGTAGAGAGATATAAATCAATAAAGAGGGAGGGAGATGTAGGGAGAGAAATAGAGAAGATAGAGATGTAGGGGAAAGATAGAGGAGAGGAGAGGGATGCAAAGAGACATAAAGAGAGGGAGAGATCTACAGATAAAACTATATAACAAATATAGTATATATTCTATTTAACAATTTCTAGTATAAAATATAACATTAAATAATATATAACTATAATATTAATTCAAAAAGTAGATCTTATATTATATAATAACAAAGCAATATATTATATCAAATATTGTACATAATTATTAATATAATTCTATTATATATAAGTAAATTGTACTATATAAAAATATCTTAAATATTAATTATAAAAAAAAAAAATTGTATTTAATAATTATATATATAATCTGTGCATATATAATTATATTGTATATAAATTAATTTGTATTATAATTTGTATATTCCAGATCATTTACTATTTGTATTATAATTAATAATTTTTATTATATATTATAGAATATAATAATAATATAATTTATGTATATGTAATATTATATAATAATGTATAATTATTTATATATAATTTATTGTGTTATATATTAATAATATAATACATGATATTTATATTTTAAAATTTGTAATAAAAAATAGAATAATAAAAAAAATATTATGTTATTTTGAAAATAAATTTAAATTATATAAATGCATATTCAAATATTTTCTCATTTAATTTTCTAATATTTATTTACTTGATTTTATTGACATTTACATTAACTATATGCTTATTATAACATTTAATTAATTAATTTATAAATTAGCGAGAATATATAATTAAAAACTATAAAATTTTATTTCTTTGCAATTATGTTTTTTAAGTATATGCTTCAATGCAAAAGAAAAATAGCAACAGTGGTATAGTATATAATTGGTTTGGAAAGCAACACTAATAAAAAAATTCTGCCCATCTCATTTTTTTCATATAAAGTATTTGAGGTTGCCTGCAATGTACTAACTACGAAAAGTTGGCAAATAAGGCACGCCATTGATGGAGCCGACATAGATTGTGAAGAGCTGACATTCATTGATGGACATGGGCATCAGATTCATCTGGAAACATGACAAACAAATTAGTATCGGCAATTTGTTAATCTTAGAGGATCCAGTTAATAGTGAGAGGGGGGGGTGAATCAGTATTAACAACAATTTCAAACTTAAAAATTGAACTTAATAAACTTCATCAAATCAATCATAAACCAGTAATAAAATCTTTACCATTACCAGTAATCACTAATAACCAGCTGTTAAACTCATTTAACAAAATCGCTCATCAAGCATTCATCAACATGCATAAATTAAAAGTAAATCAAATCAATACATCAAAAAAAATCACCACATGAACACCATATTTTCACGTGGAAACCCAAATAGGGAAAAACCACAGTGGGAATTGGTACCCGCAAAAATTGTGCACTCTTTCAGAATGCGCCCTGGTAGGATCCTAGCTCGGTTAGAAGCTTACAAAGATGCCCTGTTAGGAACAAACCCTGTTAGGAGTCACTCGGTTAAGGGATTTAGATGATGAGCCTTGTTAGGAGCTTTGTTACGATCAACCTTGCAAGAGGATTTAACACTCAGATGTTGAACTACCCGGTTAAGGGATTTAGATGATGAGCCCTATTAGGAGCTTTGACTTGTTAGGATCAACCTCACAAGAGGATTTAACACTCAGATGTTGAGATACCCGGTTAAGGGATTTACAATGTAAGGGCTATTAGGACCTACCTAGTTAAGGGATTTTGACTATTGCAACTATTAGGGAACAACAATGAATGATCTGGGTATAACACTTAACTGCTTGCTTGATAAAATCAAATTCTACTCCAAATCCGCTACACTCTGGCACATCTCTCACACTCTGGTTCGGCTTCACAATCGTCTCAAAACCACCAACACAACAAACATCAATTGTACTGACCCAAGTAACCTTCACAACTTAGTCGATTACAAAACCCTAAGACTTACAACATAGATCATCACATATCTTTTACAACTCATTACAGATCATCATTGATCATCATATGGATCATTACAATCAATTACAATAGTTGAATGATCATTGCATCTCGATCTAATACAAAGTCAAATCCTTAGAACGCTCCACTAAGCACTTCGCACATTCCCAAGAAATTCGCTTTTTAAACGTGCCAAAACATCATTCAAACACTTCACACGGTTCCAATCACGTCACCTCCGACATTTGAACTTGATGTAGATTACCACCAAACCAAAAATCATTATCGGTTAAGAGAATTATTTACTGGTCCTTAAACCCTTCTTAAAACCTAGCAAAAATACAACAAAAATCATAAACATGACTTCCGGTAACCAAAACATGATGCGGTTCCGTTCAAATACATATTACAATGATACAAACTCAAATTCCAATCCGCAACACTTCAATCATCACTAATCGAGCCAAATCTAATGAAAAAATTTCCTCATTTACCGGTTAAGGTCCTAATTCCCCATTTCCTGTTCCTTTACCAGTAAGCTCTTTCCGGTAGACCAAAAAGACTAAGATGCCAAAATACAACATAGTAAACATCAGCTGCCATCAATGACAATACAAATAACTGATCAAATTCATCCAACCATGCAATCTCAATGTCTTCATCACAATGTCATCACAAACAGTCCTTTACCGGTTTAGTCATCACTCTTCATCTGCATTAATTATGCCAATCATGCCAACATTCTCCCCCTTTGGCATTGATGGCAACACCAACATAAACACCACCATATTCAACTAAAATCATGCTGCTCAGTTTTAGAACTTCTTTGTTACACTTCACTCTTTTGTCGGTTCTTCTCTTCTCCCCCTGGAACTAAATCTTCATTTCTTCTCCCCCTTTTCGTTACACATCTTCTCCTCCTTAGGATAATATATTTCTTCTCCCTAATCAAATATCTTATTCCCCCCCCTTTGACAACAATGCCAAAGGTGCATATGCATCATCGGTCATCAAATCTGTTGTTGTTGTCTTCAACATCTCTGCAAATCTCATCTAAGCTACTCCCCCCTGCGGAGTAGCCATCATTTCATCAATCCATAGTGAAATTTTTTCAATAAGAATACTTGATTGCTGCATCTCCTGTATCCTAGTTTTTCTTGTGTAGGGGTCTGACCCCTAATTTACCTCTGAGGTACTCAAAGATAGTCTTCGGCAATGGTTTTGTGAAAATGTCTGCTAGCTGCTCTTTGCTTGTCACATACTCCATTCTGACTTGTTTTTCCTGTACACTCTCCCTTAGAAAGTGATATTTCAATTCTATGTGTTTATTTCTTTGGTGTAATACAAGATTTTTTGAAATATTAATTGTACTTGTATTGTCACAATAAATTGTCACTGGTTCAGACATATTAAGTTTAAAACCTTCTAACACATGTCCCATCTAGATTGCCTTCTTGAAATTCATTGATGCTGCAACATACTCTTCCTCTATTGTTTACTGTGATACACATGTTTTCTTTTTTACTTGTCCTTGGTTTGGTTTTTTAGTTGTAAACACTTCACCGACACCGGCACTAGTACCGACATGTATCTTCATCGGTAGGAAGGA
The DNA here is from genome assembly GCF_030272615.1 of Cryptomeria japonica. Lineage (NCBI taxonomy): Eukaryota > Viridiplantae > Streptophyta > Pinopsida > Cupressales > Cupressaceae > Cryptomeria > Cryptomeria japonica. The sequence goes on along the minus strand of NC_081406.1, from coordinate 371,032,805 downwards.
TTCTTTGGGTACTGGCATTGTAGGCCGACATGACTTCATCAGGTTATCGGTATTGGAGGCCGACATCATTTGGGAGATCTGGCAATCAACAATTGATTTTGATATTCATGTAAATATGTAATGAGCCGACATGTATATTCATTTTGTAATTATCTATGTAAGCCGAAATGAGGCATGAAAGATTGTAAGGGTATATAGGTCAGTTGATTAGATCATTTTGTGAGATGTATGAAATGTGTTGAGGGATATGAGAGTGATATTTTGTAATGAGAGGAATCTTGTAATGCGAAGATTATGTAAGAGGTTATTCCAGTAAGGGTTTAGGGTTTTAGAATTGGAACAATCAAAGCTTGAACCGGAACTCTATCCGGCATAGAAGATGCATTATATGAGTTTAGTTTTATGTTTTCTTATTCAAAGTGATTGTAGTTAGTGAGACTCCTTTGTGATGAGAAGTGTGCTCTAGGTTGTAAGCCTTCCTGCAAGTGCAGGCCCCCATATTTTTTAATATCTTTTCATATGGCCAGTGGATTGATATTGTGAGTCACAAGTCCCATCGTGATTTTTACTCTTTGAGGTTTTCCACGTATAATTATTTGTGTTATGGTATTCATTTTTGTGATTTTCTTATTGATTGTTTTACTTCCAAAAAAGAAACCACTCCCCCAAACCATCCCCAACCACCATCCAGTCCTACTGTCTAAAACAATGATTTTTCAAAATGTATACTGCTCAGACCCTACCCCACCCCCACATCATCCGTAACAGAAATTCAAAATACGTCATGCCAAAAGTTGGTCGAAGAGTTTATCGTTTAAAAGAAAATAAAGTTTTAAGTTTATCAACTAAAAAAGAAACATATAAACAAAAAGATGTGCCCAGAGGTACCCTGATTTAGTGAAATCCTCATCTTCCCACAGAGGCGTGCGAATCTCCAGTTCTTGCTTCTGCATCTTCGACCACTAACCCTCGCGAAGCTGGTCTTTCTGTCTCAGCATCGCTCCCACCTGCCGCACCACCCACTACACCCTGTCTTGCCAATTCTGCTAATAATTTTAGCGTAATCGACCTCCTGTATCTCATTTTCTTTGCCAATCTCACATCCCCACCCTCCTTCCAAATTACATCTTCGATATCCATAATCTAGAAAAACATTGTCAACCCTTCCCATCCTTGCTTCACGTCTTCTTTAAAACAAACTCAGACTTCCTCACAACGGCGAAGGAATTGAATTCACGAGTGTCTCACCCGCAACTCCCCATTCTCCTCTGGGATGCCTTCAGCAAGATTGAAACTCCCCATTCTCCGAATTATATTTTTATAGTATTTTATAATTACTAAGCTTTTATTTTAAATTATATTATTTTATTTCTTTAATTATTAATTTAATGTAATCTCTAAATTTTCTATTTATAATAATAAAATTAAGTTATTTATAATTTTTGTAATTTATTTTGATAGTATTAATCTACAAATGTTTTGTGCATTCTATTTGTAATCAATTTATTAATTTAATAATAGTAAATACAATGATTTTCAAAGCACAAGGTTCAAAAAAGTTGATTAATTAAAAATAGAGTTAAATTATTTAACTCCTTATATTAAAATTAAACCAAAACCAGATTGAAACCTACCCTTTAATCTAATTTCACATTAAAAAAAATTAAACACGAATCCTATCACTAAAACAAATATCCAACCTTAAGATGCCACTAAACTGTAAGCAAAAATTAAACATAAATCATATTAAACCCTATCCATAAACTATAATTAAAATTTAACCCTCTACCAAACACTTAATCAAATTGAATCATTATCCTAAGTCATATTAAACCCTATCCCAAACCTAACTAAACACTAAACCAAATTGGACATTAATCTTAACCCTTGACCAAATTTAACCCTAATACTTAACCAAATTGAATTGTAAAATAACAATATACATAATTGAATATTCACTTTTAAAATAATTAAACATTAAATTGAAATGGAATGCCAAACTTCAACCTAATTTAAGACTACACCAAATTAAACACTAATACAAAACCAAATTGAACCCTTAACCTAACACTATATCAAAATCAACCATAACCCTAAAGCATGTTAAACCCTATCCCTAAACCTACCTAAACATTAAACCAAATTGTATTATAACCCTAATCCTTAACAAAATTTAACCCTCCTACTAAGATGAATTGAACTGTAAGCCTAACACTACACATGATACACATAATTGAATGCTAATTTTTAACATAAGTAAACTTTAAATCAAATTGAACATTAATCTTTAACATAATTTAATACTAAAAGAATGGAATACTAACACAACCAAATTGTAACCTAAATCAAATAGTAACCCTAATAACCTTAAACATACTTAAACATAATTGAATGCTAAAATAACCCTAAACAAAATTGAATAATAAACCCAACTCAATGATAACCATTACTAAATTATATTTACTATTTTCAATTATAAAATAATTTAACATTTTTATTTTAAATGATTTATTTTAATTATATTATTTATTTTAATTAATTATAATATTATATTATTTAAATTAATTATTATATTATATATAATTAAAAAAATGGGAATGGGCCTCAGCGAGGGCTACGAGGCCCATTCCCCTTCTTTTAAATTATATTTTTAATAATTTTTTAAGATTTTTTTTTAATATATATAGTTTTTTAACTGTAGTTTAATTATATTATATTTTTTATTTTTTAATATATTTTATTTATATTATATTTCTTTTCTTTTTTTAATATATTAATATTAAAACAAGTAATAATATTGATATATTATTATTTATTTATATAATAAATTAATTTATAATTATTACTAAAAAATAATTTAAATTATTTTACTTTCCAATACTAATAATTTATATTGAGTTGATAATTGATTAATTATTATTAGTAAGCATTACCTTTACAATTAAGATTAGGGTTAATGCTAGGGTTAGAATTAGGGTTAGTATGAACAATTTTGTTAAATATAATTATTTGCAATTATCATGAGGATTATAATTAGGACTAGAGTTAGGATTAGTGTTAGTTAATGATAAGAGATTTCCACAATCCATACAATAGATCAAAAGTTGTTTCTCGATTAAAGAAATATTAGTGTTAGAGATAGAGTTAGAGTTATGTTGGGATTAGAAATGGTGTTATGGTTAAGGTTAGAGTTGGAGTTATTATTGGGATAGAGTTACAATTAGTGATAAGATAGGTATAAGTTTAGGGTAAGGGTTAGGGTTAGGGCTACAATTAGAAAGTGTTAATTTTACAATTAAATTTACAATTAAATATAGAATTAGGTTTAGGTTTAGGGTCCAATTATAATTAGTGGTAGTTTTAGAATTAGGGATAGGGTTAGAGATAGATTTAGAGTTATGGTTGGGGTTAGAAATAGCGTTAGTGCCAAGTTATGGTCTGGTTATTAGAGTTAGAATTAGTGTTAATTTTAAAGTTGGGGTCAAGGTTAAGGTTAAGGTGAAGGTGATTTATAAATAGTGCTAGAGTTAGGCTTAGGGTTGCAATTGGGATAAAATTATGATTGGTGTTAGAATGTTATATAAAATTATTAAAGATATATACACTAAACTTAAAATTAGATCTAGTGTTAAATTTTTATAATGTATTAAAGTTATATATGCTAGTGTTAGAATTTGTGTCAATGTTAGTGTTATAATTTTATATAGATTGTTAAGCTTTCTTTTTGCTATGTTAAAAGACTACTGATTTATTAATTGAATATATTAAAAATAAAAAAAATAATATATATATAATTTAAAAGATATTAAAATATAAAAAAAATTAAGAACACCGGCAACCAGGGAGAAAACGGCGGCAACGGCAAGCCCAATAAAACACGGCAGAAGCAAAAAAATGCAAATGCGGGGGCCCCACCGTATCCAGAGATTAGATTGCATTGCAGAGGATAGCTATTGTTTTTTTTTTTTTATTATTATTATTATTATTAATATTGTAATGATGTTTTTAATAATCTGTGGATGCACGAAGTTAGTTATGATGTTTTCAAATAGAAAATTTATTTTTTATTATTTTTTAATTTTTAAAAATTTTAAAAATGATAATTAAAAGTTTATTAATAAATTTCACAAGTATTTTTAGTTGTTCAGTTTTAATTTGTTTGTTTCATAATTGGTTTATTTGAGTATGACCATTAGAACATTTGTGCGTGACTATTGGGTATTTGTGAATAAGTATTGGATAAATGCTTAAATTATTGATTTCACAGACTAAATGTAAATTTGTGCTCTTTCTAAAAATATTACATAAGGTTATAACATTACATCAATATATCGTAACAATAATGTAAAGGACCTATTTGGTGTTGTTAGGGATGCAACTATTGACCAATTGAGAATGTCTAAATGGTTGTTTTTAGAAATTAATCGTATCAATATTAACATTTGTTCCATGAAGAGAAAAATTGAAGCACTTGATAAAGAGATGGTATTTCCGAGCCTGAGGAGGATGAGAAGAAAATATTGGTGATTTTGATAAAAATTGCCAAAGATGTCAACATCTTAAAAACTAATTACGAGGAATGTATTGGAGTGCTCGAGGCTAAGATGAAGAATATTAATGATAATCTTATTAATGTAGTCAATATGAGTTATAAAACCACTCACACCATTGTGAACAACTTAAAGGTGATGGATGAAAAATTACAGAAGTTCCAAGTTCCAAAGTCTTCTAGAATAATACTTATATTGATCCGGATAATGTTGATAAGGGTAAACAGGGTATTGATGAGAAGGGCCTATAAACTCAACCTCGAGGCAACTTAAAGAAGTCCATGGAGTATGCAAAAATTGATTTGCATGATATAAATAATCTGTCTCATAATCTTGATCAGTGGCTAAGGTTGTGGAAGCCCTCAAAAACCCTATTAGTATCATGTGGGTATGCTTCCTATTTTTTGCTATTATATGTTGGTGTCTTTCTCACTTGTGTGTTTTTGAGTTTTTGTTGATTGTTGGCTATTGGTTGGTTGTGAGTATCCTTATGAAAACATTTTGTATATAAGGTTTCAGGTCCCTTCAAAACTTGTTTTACCTGTAATAAAAAACAATACTGTGACCACCATCACACTGTTTAAGCATTCACACACCATCTCAAATATTGTGTTAAATAACTGATGAATCTTATTTTTTGGATTTGATTTATAGTATGCCACATTCTTACTCTTAGTTTAAAAAGATTTTTTTTTTGAATTTATTTATTTTATTTTTTATATTATGTGATTTCAATATTGTCATGGAGTTTTAATATGATAATTTTGTCAAAAAGGAGAAGTGTAATAAGCTTTTTTTGAATTCAACTATGAGCATAATATAACTGTGTATAGGTATACAACTATGTGTATAGGTATGATTAGTTATATATATATATATATATATATATATATATATATATATATTTTTATTTTTTTTATTTATTTATTTATTTATTTTTTTTTTTTGTGTGTGTGTGTGTGTAACTGGCAAACCTACACGTGCTATTTATTAGTGGAATCGTTCATTTATTCCTTTCTTTCATTATTTTCCAAATATTTTCTTTATGGTTTGTAATTATTATCTTTATTTAATTGTTAATTTTGAATTTCTTTTGTAATCATCGACAACTTTGCTAACTGTTGATCAAGGATAAGATGTAAAATAAGTTAATATTTGTTTGATTTTAGAAAAGGTCATCCAAATATATATTTATATCCTAAGGTTAATGATATATTAATTTTTTTTAGTTTCACATGAACCTTTTTTTCATATTTAAAATAATCAACAAACTTAGAAGTGATAACAGACATCAAGCTTCCACAATCCATGAGATATTAATCTTGACTATTTCTGGATTACATTGTGTGTGAATTTTTTGCATCAACGTTTTGGATCACACTCCATGATCCATCATCAAGATAATAGAGAGCATGCATACGTGAGAAGATGTCCAAGAAGCAAACCAAGGTAGCTAAAAAGGAGGGAGGAGGCACAAGGATCAATGAAGAGTGACTTCTTCTCACTTCTACATGCTCTCTATCATCGTGTGTGTGTGTGTGTCCTAAAATTTTGACCCCCGCAATTTCGAACACATTTTAGGTCCTCACTTAAGCGACTACACTTCTCTCTCGACTAAGACCTCTTTCTACACTTTCATCTCGAGTCTCTTCCTATTGTGACCCTTATGCTACCTTAAGACCCCGTTCGAGCCCCAAGATAGGGTACGACAAGGGTGTGGCACCCCTGTCCTCCCTCTTAGGGAGACCCTAAGATGGGTCCATTCGGCCCCTTTTGCATAATTTCATTCTTCAGGGATTGCAATCTTCCTTTGTCGGCCTTCAATGGATGAAAAGTAATCCTCTTGGGCATGTATAAAAGTAGATTCAATTCCCTCATTCGATAGAGACGGAGGACGATCGCGATACATGGGAAAGATAAGGATAATATGAGAAATTCAAGCGAAAGGTCTTCATCAAGCATTCAAGTCTTCAAGCATCCACCAAGATATCTTCTTCATGTGTTTTCTGCATTCATCCATTGGAGAAACATTACAACATTCATTTGGAAGCATATGTGTGTTAGGGTTTTTTCATGTTACATGCCATTTCATACAACATTTGTGATTACATTCAAGAAGGAAATCAATCATCATCATCAATTGCAGATCTACAAGGTATACATTTCCATTATTTACATTTAAGAATTTGCAATTACTTTCTTTCAAGGTTGATTCCTCAACCGAGGTTTGACTGAGGCAAACCCCTATCCACAATCTGTATTCCCTTCTTTTTTGTGTGTAAGTTGCAGGTGCACAGCTATAATTGCAGGATTGAACTCCCTTTACAAAGACAAAAAAACCCTTTTCGGCACGTGGATTTTTCGGAGGATCGTGTGCACTTTCAACACGATCCCGATGACTTTTTCCAAATTTGCAGGGCAGATCCACATCAGTTTGAATATCTCAGATCCAAAACTATAGAGCGATCTCAAACAAGTAGCTCCTCATTTCATTCATTTTATCTCCCTTTTCTACATAGTCAGCAAGTCAACATATCTACTTGCAAAAGAGGGCAAATCACTTTCCAACCCTTTCAATCCACTTGGAATTAATATCCTTGTTTCCCTTGGATTTGGATCTAGTGGATTCAAGCCCCTCTTTTGAATGTAAAGTTTCTCCCAAGTGAAAATCATCCTAGTGACTTCCTTTCTCTCTCCTAGGTGGGGAGTCACTAGGGTCCAATTTTCCACTTTACATTTTGGTGAACCCGACATCTTACACTGTAATTCTGATCTCTTATTGTTAGATCTGAATTATTGCAATTTGAATTTCAAACATTCATTGACATGTTTAATCTTTTTACAAAATTTAGAGGTTAATTGCAATAAAAACACTAATTTTTCTTTTTGACAAAATTAAGCTTGTGAAGTGTAGCATTTTAATTGCTTGTTTCAGATCTGATTTCTATTTCAAAATTGTAATTCAAATTTATCTTTTCATTCTGAAAATTAAGTGGTTAAAAGGCAAAACACTAATTTTTAAGAATCTCCTATTTCAACCTTTGACTACTAATTTGACCGATCTAGACATCTCCAAATCGGCAGTTTCTTTGGATTCTACAATAAAATCATAATTTCTATCATCCCTGAAAATTTCAAAAAAAGTTGGTCAGACCGAGTGCACTTTGCACACGGTCCCTAACTTTTTTCCCGAAATTTTGGGAGTTGGAATTGACTATATTTTTTTGCTTAAATCCAAAACATTGGCGTACTTTATCAATTTTTGCACCCCTTAAGGTCGAATACAAATTCAAATTTCTACACTTAAATTTATTTTCATAAAAAGGTCCTAATTTTAGATCTTCTTTTCAATTAAATTAAGATTTTAATTAAGAGACTTTCAATGGCAATCAATGGATCAAATTTATTTGCTATTTCACATATGATTACATTAATTTTAACATATATTTATTATAATCATGTGTTTGATAATGACTTTCTTCATTTCATGTTACTTGTTTTCATTCATAGCACTTAGTCATATTGTGTTGTTTGGATTTCAAAGTCATTTCCTATTCAATTTGATCTCAAAGCTTTCGTGTATCATTTTTGTTGCATTATGGTGATATTAACAAAATGCATTTCATGTATTAATCACCTTAAGGCTTTTGTAGATCACAACCCAAGAAACCTAATTCTTGCACCTCTCCTAGAGTATCCTGTGTGAATAAGATGAGAGCTACTATATCAACCAATGATCTTTTTGTAAAAGAGAAAGAATTGGAAAACAATATGGACCCATCCTCTTCTTATACACGTACCCTTGAGCAAGGGGGGCAAAATCATAGTATCAACATTCTTACATCTTTAGACCCTCCTTATTCTCCTAGGACTTATCTTTAACATCAAAGTATATATAGAGAGGATGATGTTATTCATGGTCTTTCCCCTCGCATAGAAATGAGTAAAGATGAACCTTTAGATGATGAAGATGTTCATCCCAAATCTCCCCAAAAGGATAAGCCTGACACAGGAAAGAAGGTTATCCTTTCCCATGATATTCCTTCTTCATCTATAAAACCTCGATCATTCCACCTTACACATCTGGTTTATAAGAAATTTATGATCTTATTCCGCCAAATTTCCATTTGCAACATTCTTATAGTTGTGGCTTTAATATAATAACAAAACAAGGTTTTAGAGAACAAGGAATTGGGAAATTTGAACAAGGAATCTGTATCCCTATAAACCCTTTTATGCAAGCTACTACAGAAGGCCTACGAAGAGAAATTCCTCTCTCTAAGGATGAACTCCTTAGGCTTGAAAATTTTAATAACTATCTTGAAAAGCAACAAATCAAAAGAGCCCGCAAGAATGCTTCTTCTTAGAAACGTCCATTTTTCTCATTTCATCAAACCAATGATCATAATGCTGATGATTGGCTTGATTTTCAAAAATCTATTCAAGATGGCATCGATAGTGGCAAAATTATAATTGTGTATGATAAACCTTCTTCTTCTAATTATTCTCCTCTTCCATGTCAATAAAATCACTTAAAACACATTTATCATCCTGATAGACTAGCTACAAAAATCTATTTTAGATTAAAATATGATAAGAATATTTCGTTTCCTCCTAGAAATCCAATCAAGAATCTTAAGAAAGTGAAAGGTGAGAAATAATGAATTTTTCATGATTCATATTCACATTCTCTTGGGAAATGTCATGCATTTAAGAATTTTTTTCAAAAGCAATATGATCATGCACGAATTTCTCCTACAATAGATCTAGATGTCTTCCTTGACATGAACATAGTGCCTTAGCACTTCTTTTATTTTCATGTTGCTATTCACCCGATGACATAAGTAGCCAACTTAACTAGGGTCTCTTTATCATTTGTGGTGGTATTGTTTCAATTTTAATAATTTGGGGTAGGAAAACGAGGCTCACTTCTTCTTCTTTTTTCCATTAATTTCTCTTCATGCATTATTCATTATTAGATCTCCTTTCTTGCATAGAGTTAATCTTATGAGAGCATATAATTGTTCTTGGGTTTTTACTCTTTGCTAAAGAGGAGCGTCTTTAATGAGTAATACACTTCTTCTCTTGCTTTCATTCTATTGGAAAAAGTACCTATTCTATGGTTTTGATTATTTACAAATATGATATGCCCCTAGCATAAAACGGTCTCCTGTAAAGTACATGACCCTTCCTTGAGAGGATTCACTCCATTAGGAAGGTATATTGCTTGAAACCGATCTCCATTAGAAGATGTGTAATATTTCTCCTTGTTCATCTCACTTGAGAGGCAAGGATTTCACTCATTTCTACCCCTTTTTATCTCATTTATCATTATTTCCTTTAGGGGCTGCATTTATCATATGTGGTATGTCCTCATGACTAATCCCTCTTGAGGAATATGCTATTTTCTTTCTTTCCTCTCTTAGAAGATTACCACTTCTTGAGACATGTATTTTACATTTACTAATGTTTTTTCTTGCATATGTTCATGTAAGTTTATTGGGCATTTGCTTATGTTTAATCTCTCTCTAGAAGATTGTGTAAGCTCTTCTCATTGTTCCTACACTTGGGGGGCAATGATCTCTCATTTTATTTCTTTCTTTAAGGATCCACTCTTTCCTATGCTAGGGATGATGTGACTTTCATTACTTGATGTCTTTCCTTGTGTGAAATCGTTGTTGTTCGCTCAAGGGTTTTCTCTTATACAAGAGCTGTAACTCCTTGACTACAACCTCTTTTACACTTGGTAATGTACATCTATAATAAATTCACCCATCCACATCAGGATAAAAGTGAGTCATCCTTTATTAAGAATCCCTTTCACCTAGCAATAGGAGGAAGGATTGCAATCGGGTTCTCTTCTATGCTTCATTATAGAAGATGTTATATTTGTCTAAGACAACTCCTCTTGGAGGTAGATGTCTTTTGAATAAATATCTCTTCTCCTCCAAGGATCTCCTTTACACTTACATCAAGATATCTCTTTTCAACTATCTTACCCTTGCTTGAAGAGTATTCCCTCTCTTTCTTGGATTTATGACATTGTTGCATAATGGATATCTTCTTTGCGTTGAAGGTAGGTATCCTTGTTCTACTTTCCTTAAGATATCAACATAAAACTATGTTGACATCTAAAGGGGGGGCACCTGCACTGCTCCTTTTGTACTATATTTCTCTCGCACATGGCATCTCTTGTACAATGGGTCATTCTTGGAACCAAAGGGTAGCCTCTTAGAGAAATATTTCGACACTTTTCTCTTGTATAGTGGGTATTTCTTGGAACCAGAGGGTAGCCTCTTAGAGAAAGATGTTGCCACTTTTCTCTTGTAGAGTGGGTCATTCTCAAAACCAGAGGGCAGCCTCTTATAGAAAGATGTCGCCTCTTTCCTCCTATACAGTGGGACACTCTCGGAACCAAATCACAACCTCTTAGAGAGAGATGCCGCCACTTTTTCTTTTATACAAGGTGATTATTGTCGGAACCAGAGCACGGTCTCTTAGAGTGAGATGCCATGCCTTTCTTGACATTTTTGCTATACATCTTATATAGGCTGTAGCATACCCGAGCATAGACTCCTATGAGGTTCTCCGAACCTCACTTACACACACGCGCACGAGGTTGAGTGGAACTAACGACGTTCTCACCTTCCTCCCTTACTTGGATCACCTAGACAATCTCTAAGGGCTAGTTTTCTATGTCCCTTTTCTCCAAGGATCACCTAATTCTAGGGGTGAGATGTCCATGGTTTCTTCTTGTTAGCCTTTCTTCTCATGGATCACAAAAGTGTGTATTCATGTCCTCTCTCTCCTTCCTCTCTTGAACCCATAGTTCTACTATTGATGGTTGATGGATGATGCCAGCTTTGCTCTTTTATGTGATTATTGGTGTTGATGTGATGGCATTGGTCTTTGTGTTTCAGTAAGTTGTTTGAGATGTTGGTATCGAGGTCTCTTCGGCTAGTTGATGTGTGGTTTTGTGTGTCATTTGTGCTTTTTCTTGTTTTGGTAGGTCTTGTTCTTTTGGTCTTGTATGCTCTTGCATATATGTTTGAGTGAGTTAAGATCTTAAGATTGGGCGCTTTGTTCCTCAAGATTAGTGATGTCTTATACTCCTTTTGGTATTGCTCTATATCTCTCATCTTCATCTTTCTCTTTCTTCTACTTTTCCGACTGTATTGGTGTAAGCCATACTCCCAATAAAGTGGGGGCTAAATGTAGTGTCCTAAAAGTGTGACCCTCGTAATTTCGATCACATTTTAGGTCCTCACCTAAGGGACTGCATTTCTCTCTCGATTGAGACCCCTTTCTTCACTTTCATCCCAAGTCTCTTCCTATTGTGACCCTTATACGATTTTAAGACCTTGTCCGGGCCCCAAGATAGGACAGGATAGGGGCGTGGCACCCTTGTCCTCCCTCTTAGGGAGGCCCTAAGATGGGTCCATCCGACCCCTTTTTCTTAATTTCATTCTTCGGGGATTGCAATCTTCCTTTGCTGGCCTTCAATGGATGAAAAGTAATCCTCTTAGGCATTAATAAAAGGAGATTTAATTCCCTCATTCGATAGAGACAAAGGACAATCGCGATACATAGGCAAGATAAGGATAATAATCGAAATTCAAGCGAAAGGTCTTCATCAAGAATTCAAGTCTTCAAGCATCCACCAAGTTCTCTTGTTCATGTGTCTTCTTCATTCATCCATTGGAGAAACATTACAAAATTCATTTGTAAGAATGTGTGTATTAGGGTTTTATCATGTTACATTCCATTTCATACAACATTTGTGATTACAATCAAGAAGCAAAGCAATCATCATCATCAATTGCAGATCTACAAGGTATACATTTCTATTATTTACATTTAAGCATTTGCAATTAATTTCTTTCATGCTTGATTCCTCAATTGGGATTTGACTGAGGCAAACCCCTATCCACAACCCTTCTTCCCTTCTTTTCTCTGTGTAGGTTGCAGGTGCGCAACTTTAATTGCAGGATTGGAATCCATTTACAAAGACAAAAAAACCCTTTTTTGGACACAAATTTTTTGGAGGACCGTGTGCACTTTCAACACGGTCCCGATGACTTTTCTCCAAATTTGCAGGGCGGATCCGTATTAGTCTGATTACCTGAGATCTTAAGTTACAACGCGATCCCGAACTGGTAGCTCCTTATTTCATTCATTTTATTTCCGTTTTCTACATAGTCACAAAGTCAACATATCTATTTACAAAAGAGGGCAAATCACTTTCCAACCCATGCAATCCACTTGGAATTCTTATCCTTGTTTCCTTTAGATTTGGATCTAGTGGATTCAAGCCCCTCTTTTGAATGTAAATTTTATCCCAAGTGAAAATCATCCTAGTGACTTCCTTTCTCTCTCCTAGGTAGGGAGTCGCTAGGGTCCAATTTTCTACTTTACAATATGAAGCAATATCCTTTGATGCTCCACCTGCACCTAAAGTGAATGGACCATCACTAGGGCCATAATATAATCAATGAAAAATTGTACAAAAATGAGGTATCAACAGATGGGAGTGGCACTAAGACCAACTTTAAACTTGATGCTCCTCCATGGTCATGACCACCAACATCAGTTGGCATCTAATTAGCCTAATCATTGAGATTAGCAGAGGGTTAACTCAATGCCACTAATGCAAATATCACTACACGTTGAATGGTTGCTAGCAGCAAAAGGAGGATCCACAAGAGGCTGAGAAATCACCAATCAATTGGGGTCAACCCATGCTTCTAACCTCTATTGGGGCATGCACTACTAACACCTTGGAATTATCTGAAGTCAAAATAATTGAGTTTTAAACCCAACACAAATTTTGTGTATAATCTCCTCAAATAATAAAGAGGGACCTCAAAAGTGGCATGTGGTGCATTTGAATAGGCACTGGTCTACCGGGGTCAACCCATGCCCCTAACCTTCATTGGGGCATGCCACTGCCAACACCTTGGAATGATCTAAAGTCAAAATAATTAAGTTTTAAACTCAACACAAACTCTACATATAATCTCTCCAAACAATAAAGAGGGACCTCACAATTGGCATGTGGTGGATGATCAAATGGCATCCACTATCGCTTCCAAAAATTATTGGACATCCCAAGATGCCTACACCACTTAATCTAGATATTTATTTTTGTTTAGTGGAATTGGTTGATTGGTGATAGGTTCATTAGAGGAATGGGGCTAAATTTCTTTGTTAATTTTGAGGTCAACAATGTCCTTGTAGGAGAGACCATCAAAACAAAACTATCTCCAATCCTCTCACCATAAGGAGCTTTATCTAGGTTCACACCAATAGTCTTAATAACATCTAGAATATTTTATATATACTAGATGAGGTGGCATAAATGTTTCATTATGGATGTGACGGATTTTACCTATAATGTAATGTGTTTTCATTGATCCTAGCTTTCAAGTAGGGTGGAGATAAGGTATTATGCAAATCATTAATGTCAAACTCATTTATCAAATATAGATGAACCTGCATTATGTTTGTTAAAAAAATTACAATAAATTCGTACTAAAAATTAAAACTAGATACTTAACTGAGAGGCTTTTATGGTGGGCTTTGGCCATTGAAATTAAGAATCGTCACACGTAAGACGTGAATGGGAAAAGTTTTACATTGACCATGAAAATTGAAAAAAGGAAATTTGTTGCACATACATTAAGTATCTATCAAAACCCATCATTTAATGTATGTTATTATCGACATCATTGTTGTCCGTTTTCAAATATTTTGGTGCCATTGCCATTCTCGTTCCTTAGCGCAACCGTTTCCAGAACGATTTTAGTTACTTCACAATCAACAAAGTTTACATTGCGACATGCTTACCAAGTTGAAATTTACCACTTTGGACCCCACAAATTTGGGTCAAATAATAGCATAAAACATAAAAATTATATAAGTAAATAGCCCTCAATTTTAGTTTTTCTCAAAAATATAAATTTGTTATATACATTATTTGAGTCTTCTCTCTCTTTTTAATAAATCAAAATTTGTTACTGAAAATAATGACATGTTCGAGATGACGAAAAAAATAGTAAATGATGTCAAAAAAAATCCTGAAAAATAACCTTGCACTCTTACACATGTAGGCAAACATTACCAATTTACTAGCCATTCAGTTGTTTGATCATAGAATTTAACATATAACCTCATGAACCTTTCAAACTTGACTATTTTATCACTTAGATGAAGGGTGGTTGCAAGAAGTTGAGTCCCACTTTTGGGCAAAAAGTGGAAGTGTTTTCTCTATTTTTCAAATATTTCTGTCGATTGATGTGAAAATTTGATGCACTTAGAGATTGAATCTAAAAAAACTTAAGGAATAGAAAATGTAGTGCTCGGAGTCTACTTTGCAAATATATAATTTATTTTAATACCCACATGCTAGAAATCCCTTTTTAGTAGGCATGTTTAAAAACCAGATTTTCAAAATGCCTATTTCAGGACCATACCACACGTGTACGACCACCCTTTTTTGATGCAAATAAATGAATTTTTGCAAATCCTTCTGGGAAATGATACCTAAGACACCAAATATTGATGAGAATATTTTTTCTTATTTTTTTATTGAATTTATATTTTTTAATTAATTTTTAACTAACAATAAAGTATATTTTCAAAACATCGGGTGTACGACCACCATAATTTGATGAAAATTTCATATTTTTCCTTTTTTTTTTTTAATATTCAAAAGAATTGTATTTAGATTGATGTCATATAATTCTTTTTTCTAAAATCCTAAAAACAAAAAAGTTATTAAAGTTTTAGTGAACCTTGGTATTTTAGGTTTAGGTTCCACTTTTGATTAATAAATAATACAAAAATAGTAAAAATAATCTTATCACTATGAAATTTACATTTCTGAAATCAGGACGTTGAAAACTCTAATGGGTTTTCGTTTCGTCAAAAAATTCAATCAGAAAGGCTCTCAAAAAATTAGGCCAAGGTAGAAATTTGATGTCGTTTTACCTTAGTCATTTTTTTAGAGGTCCAAGCATAGGCTTGGTGGGACCAAGCCTATCCCAAAGCAAAAAACAATGCTAAGGTTGTTTCCCGCCCCTAATTTTAACAAATGGGTGCCCGTTTTTTAAATTCAAAAAATGGGCGCCCGTTTCACTTTGTATCGTTGAAAGCGAAACAGGCACCCGTTTCATTAAATAACTGGCGCCCATTTCTGAAAAGATCCGTTGGGCCAGAATTTGGCCCACAAGCACAAATCCCAATGATTGAATGATTTTTCAATCATTGCCTGACAGGTACGATCTACAAAGAGAATGTTTTGATTAATCATTCTCTTTGTTTGTCTTATTGTCGATTTGGTAAAGAGATCGATTCAAATTCAAATTTTGGTGTAGCCATGGGATCAAATCAACACATGAAGAGGCAAAGGAAGGTTCTGACAACTAAGGAGATTGTAGAAAATAGGGAGAAGGAGGCAATGCGTCAACGAGAGAGAAGATCAAGAATGAGACAAGGAGCTTCAAGTTCCACAATCGTTTCAGAAGAGGAGAACATCAATGAGACCATAAATGCTGACGAAGGAAACACAATAGAACCATTTAATTTAGGTGCATCTTCTAATCCATTATTGGATACATGTTTGTGTTCACAGCCCTATGTTTTTTCTCATGAAGAAATTGGTGATTTAGTAGAAGCAGGTTACTTATTAAATGATTTTCTAATTGAAAATCAGACCCCGAATGAAATTGGAACACAAGTTGAAACTGAAATTAAAACCCCAAATTGAAACCCCAAATGAAACTAGATCTCAACTTGAAACTAAAATTGAAACCGAATTTGAAACTCCAAAAAACCAATAATATGTATGTAGACATGGAAACACCAATTGAAAATGAAACATGTTTGAATGATAATCAAATGAATGAAAATTTTGAAATTAAAAGTGATGTACTAGACAACCTTCCTAGCTTGGTTTCATGGAGATAGATGAGGGCACATGCAAATAGATTGTTTGTACATTTTTCTTATAATAAGAAATTTGGGTTCCAATGTTAGTTAATGGTACAACTAATTAAAATGACTAAGATGCGAAAAGTGATGAAGAAGTTAGGCTTTTATGTCAAACCCAAGAAGAAGGAAAAGTCTTTAAAACAAGTTGTATCGACTATTGCTAGCGCCTTTGATACAATTGGAAAGAAAAAATGTTCTAAAGATAAAAATGTGGCACAACAGGCAATAACAACAACTTTAGTAAGCCAAACAACTTCTAATAAAAGAATGATGAGTAACATAATTGGATATGTTAATATTCATCGCAAAACTTTGTCAAGAGCTGTAAAAAGAAGAGTTAATTTTGAAAGTGACCCGGCAAACAAATTGTGGACTTTTAGTGGTAGACTACCAAGGTCTGATATGAAACTTACTAGTGAAGTTAAAAATTTGATCGAAAAATTCTGGCATAATAAAACGAGAGTATCACCTAATGTTAGAGATGTTCTTAAATTAAGAGTTGGGTCAAAAATTCGTGATCCACATCCAAAACATCTATTGGACATGACTCAAACTGAATTGTATAAATTTTTTTTGGATGATAAAGTGTTGACTATTAGCATTTGTTAAAGGTCTTTTGAAAAGTGTAAACCTTGGTATGTTCGAATTAACAAGGAAAGATTCACATGTTGTTGCAAAACTCATGTTCAATTTCGCTACCATTATGATGTATTTCGATATATACGTGTTACCATGCATAGTAATGGAATGTTCCAAGAATGTGGTATAAATATACCACCTGAAACTATAAAGGAGTTTATTTCAAGTTTGTTTTGCAACCCACTAAATGAACAAAATTTTGTTTTCAATGCATGTGTTTCTGGTGTATGTGATATATGTGGCAATCTTGCATTGTTGGATGAATGTTTGCATGAAAATCTTTCAAATGATTTTGGACAACAATTAGTTGATGCTAAAAGATTTAAAACTGTTGAGTATCCACTGAAGGATGGAAAGGTTGGAAAATGATGCAATCTAATCACTGAAAAAGTTAGTGTTCATGCATTTATGAATGAATTCAAGAGTAACATCGTACCTAAATATGTTAAACACACTCAAAATACTAGATGGATCGATGGTCAGTTTCGAATATGTAAGGATACATTTCTTGTTGGTAGTATACTTTTGGTTGTTTACTTTGCAGAGAACTACACGCTTGCACCACAAGATGAGGTCCAATCACAATACTACAATTCAGTGCAAGTGTCGATTTTTGTCCATATTGTCTATAGGCATGCACTAGATAGTACAGAAGAGGATCGCAAAATTTTGAGAGAGTACCATTTATATATGAGTGATAATAAATTACACTCATCTGAGTTTGTCCAGAATTGCTTCAAGACATTTTTTCAGAATTTGAGGGAGAGAGAAATTCAGATGACACATCATCTAATATGGTTTGATAATTGCACAGGGCAATTCAAGAATGCTAGACTATTTTATTGGTTGACTAGGATTCATAAGATAACTAATATCGAATACATGTGGAGTTTTTTTTAGGCTGGACACGGGAAAGGAGAACATGACGGTGCCGGTGCATGTGTTAAGAGAGCCCTTTGCAGAGGTCAACTCAAATTCGAGGAAAAGGCTAAATTTAAGAATGCAAGTGCTATTGGTGTAGTGCAAATTTATCCACAAGATCAAGTCAGAACTCTACAATTAGACGTTTCTTCTGGCTAGTTAAAGAGGAGAATATCCTTCCAAGATATTATTGTAATACAATCAATGGGTTAGCTAGATGGCATTCATTTAAGAGTTCTTATTCTAACACTTGGACTATATGGACTAGAGAGCTTGCATGTTTTTGTCAATTTTGTGTTGCAGGTGAATGGGAAGAATGCGAGAATATGGAATGGGTCGAAGAATGGCAACACAAATCTTAAACACCTAGTGAGACACAATATGAAGATGTTAGAAGAAATGAAGACCCAGATCATGCATTTGCATCAGAAGATTATGATCGTGTTTCAGACCTCATACAACCTGGTAATTTAATTCAATTTCTTGTTTATAACTTTAAATTATATATTTTTATGTATTGTCATATAATTTATAATTACATATTTGAATTATAAATTCTAACAAGTTTTATTTCTACATGTACTTAAATTTGTTTTCTAGGACACGTGTATGTTGTTTTTGCACCTGAGGATAATGATGAGCAGGTTGAGTATTGGCTAGCTAGATGTGTAGAACCTAAGAAAAAGTTGATATGTGATCAAGTAGATGATGATGGTTTTCAGTATCTAGTTGGGTCTGTTGTGGTAGTTGGTACATGTCTATGCAAATACTTAAAAAGAAGGAATGGCTTACCAACTTATGAAGACTACCAATCAGAAAAGAAAATTATACACTATTCTCATTTGGTGGTGGCAACAAACATCAAATTAGAAAGATACAAAGGTAGACCCACTAATAAGGTATTGTGGACACTTTCAGTAGAAGAGATTGAGGCAATCATAGACGCATTGCAGAAGAGAGAAGATGTAGATGGTACATTAGGTTGAATCAAATTTATATGCATTTAAGTTTGAGTTACTTGTGTGAACTCTTTTATATTTAATCATGATAATTGTTTTTCTTTGTCCCTTTAACATTGCATTTGTCTACATTTGATATAATTTTGGTTTCATAAACAACATTGTATTAGCTATCTTCTTCTTAGTGTTATTTTGTGCACATTGTAATTGTGTTACAATTGAATTCTAATTTTTTATGATATATTTTTTTATCGTAATCTCTTCATAGATTAATTGTAAGTTCAAAGAGAGAATTATGTCTAAAATATGACAACTCTATATTTATCATTGTATGACAAATCTATATTTATAGTTTGATTTTTTATTTTACTACCATTCTATCCATGTTTTTCATACCACTACTATCCTCACTTACTAACCTTCAATACACTAGTAAAGTAGTGTGGTCAACTTAAGAGGAAAGTCGATACTATGTTTGTAGCTCTTACTCTATTACACATTTTGCATTCGCGGTTGTTACACACTCATTACCCAATGGATTTGTTATATCTATATAAATGAATTATATTATGGAAAAGGAGGTCACAATGTTCACCTACCATCTTTCAATGTAATTATTCCATATAGCAGGGCTTCGTTTACTTATTCCAACCCTTCAAAATGTCAAAAGAATTATGCATATCAAAAAGAAATTGACAAGAAAGAATCTATGTCTACTTCCTTTCAAATCATTGAATAATGTTCTTCAAACCTTCCTAATAATTTGGTTAGCCTTAGTTCCATCAATCTATTGGATTCCTCTAGGAGATTAATTTATAATTAATAATCCTTTTATAATTTTCATATCAAATTTATATGCATGTAAGTTTGTGTTACTTGTGTGAACTCTTTTATATTTAATCATGATAATTGTTTTTCTTTGTCCCTTTAACATTGTATTTGTCTACATTTGATACAATTTTGGTTTCATAAACAACATTGTATTAGTTATCTTCTTCTTAATGTTATGTTGTGCACATTGTAATTGTGTTACAATTGAATTCTAATTTTTTATGATATATTTATTTTATCATAATCTCTTGATAGATTAATTGTAAGTTCTTGATTTTATTATTATTTTAAGAATAGAATGTTATTGTAAATTGGGATGATTATTTTATTGAATTATAAACTGTTGCACTATAAGATGATCAATCACAATGTTAAAATATAAGTCATAAATAGATCACATAACAAGTCATAAATAAAAAGTCCTATATAGAATGACATAAAAATTCCTGATGACATAATAAAAAGTCTTGAAAAAATAATAATAAGGAAATGACATTAAAACAAGTCCAAATAACATAATAACAAAACAACATCACATATATAATCACTAGAGTGCGCCAAATCACATAACACGACCTGATATCATAATAGCAACAAAATGACATAATTAAAAGTCCTATATATAATCACATAACAACAAGTCCTATATATAATCACATAATAACAAGTCCTAGGATAACATAACAAGTGTCATCATAAAAAGTCCATAATAGAATAACATGACATGATCTAAAATATATAATCTAAGAGCTCGCATGCATCTCAGATTTGCAGTCCTCTTCACTCCACGTGAAGGTGGCTGAGATGAATCATCCTGTTGCACGTGGTCCACCCTCCTGTGCAATATCAGTGACTCCACCCTCCTGTGCAGTATCAGTGTTTGCACCCTCCTGTACATTATTAAAAGATTTTACATCAGAATAATATTTAACATGAGAAAAAGTTACTTGCATAATTCACTTATAAGTAATTAAATACTAAAAATTTAAAATAAATTACCATACAGTCGTGCTCTACAATGTCGTCACTGGTATGTGGAGGTCCACTATCATGAACAAGAAAAGTGGTTGTAGTCAAGTCCTGCAAAAAAAAACATTGTACATGAATTTTGATAATCTCTATAAAAGCAAGGTACAAAGTATAAACAAAGTAGAAATTATTTTTCCAATCATCACCTCAAATGACAATGTCGATGGTTGCATCTGGCTCAATCCCATAGCCATACCAATACTGGTAGTGGTATCGACCTGAACAACATATATAAAGCATGAATCAAACTTGTATATATACATAAATTATAAAGTATATATATAGACTACAATATTATCACAGAAAAGCATACATGTGATGCAGGCAAAGTAACTGATGGTCGAAGGCGTACATGTGATGCACCATCAAACAATCCAGAAGCCTACAATTGCAAAAAAATAACGAACATGAATCAAAGTTGTACATAAATTAGTAAGTATATAAACACTTCAAATTAATGGATGAAAAACATACTAGTAATATATGAGGCTGAGCCTCAGTGGTCCACGGGTCACGTGAAGAACTGCCCACCTCGGTGCTACACAAAGCACCCTACAAAATTGAAAAAACATATCATACACATCATTACATTAAAAAAATTATTGTTTATTTTAAATGTACATATCAATACAATGTATCTAGATGAAAGTGCATACCGTAAATGGGGCACCAACATCTCTAGGTATTGAGGTAACATGATGTCGGTTCCTCAATGACGTGGTATGATCCATCCTCTATTCAGAAAAAATTGACTCATGTTATGGTTCATATGTGTATATATAAGGAATTTAATATTGCACTGTAAATTATATAAATAAATTTGTACCTATGTAGGTTGATCATCGTCTGCCCACAGGAGGTCAACATATGAAGAGACGACATTAGCACATGCAGGCTCCTTGACATCATCATAACCACCATGGGCAACATCAACATCATCAAAATCACCATCTCCTCTAGGGGCAGCCTCACTCTGTGGACCCATACATACATCCCCACAACTCGTGCAAACATGTCCTAAGCTGGGGGCATCCCTCACCTCGTGCAACTATTGTAACAAATTGTCCTACAAGGCACTCCCACTGCTCGATGATGGACAGGTGCTGGAACAATTGGTGATGGAAGAGGAACCAATGGATCATCACGCACATGGTTTCTAATCCTGTCGCTCAATTTTGATCCTGGCCTATCCTGGGGCATGCCTCTCCCAACCCCCTGAAATGATCTAATATCAAAATAATTGGGCTTTTTGACAATTCAAATTCGGCCCATAATTTCTTCAAAAAATGCATCGGAACCTGATGATTGGAGTGTGGTGGATGGTCAAAGACCATCCACCACCGCTCCCAAAAGTGTCTAGCAATGTCTAAGTGCCTACACCATCGAATAGAGATCCGTGGCTTCTTCGGATCTATCTCTTCACCCGTCTTAGGGTTCACAAAATATTGTTTCAAATCCATTTTTATTATTTTTAATTCATTGACTTGTTTGTATGTGAGGCCATCAACGTAAAATGCACACAATCCCTCCAGCCAACTACGATATCTATCTAGCTCGCTATCTAAAGCCTTCACAGACTGTACAATGCCTTGCATACTATCTGCAAGGCATAACAAATGTGGAGGTGGATGAGGCTCACGTCTAATAGTATGGATATCTCTAATCAAAGAATCAATATTCATCCTAATTGTCTGCCTCAATTGATCGGGTGGAGGTGGAGGTAGAGGTGGAGGGGGTGGAGGTGGAGGTGGTGATAGACCTAATAGCTCATCTATCTCAAACTCATCCATTATGTGAAAATAATCTGCATATATATACAAACATGAAAATTTATAATTACAATTACAAACATGAAAATTTACAATTACAATTACAAACATGAAAATATACAATTACAAACTATTTAATTTACATTTCACCTTCTAAAAAAACTTATAATTAAATACAATTTAGCAACTTAAATATAAAAAAAGGAAACTCACATAAATCTATAATATTATTGATAGGTGGGTAATAATAAGCATCATTTAAAAAATATTATCCACTTAAATCAAAGTATAAAAAATATTCTACAAAATAAAACATCATAATGCCCATGCAACTCAAACAATACTTTTTAACATCTAAAGATGAATTAGTATAAGTTCCATCAAAATCATAAAAATAATCATGAGAGAGAGAGAGAGAATAGATAATGAATAAATGACTCCATTGATTTAGATAATGAAGGTAGCTTCCATGGAATTACAATTTAGTACCCTTGCAATATTTAACCATTATCGTCAATGAGGCTACCACTTTATATTTTCAAGTTGATAGGATTCGATTCAACTACTCTCTTTTGGTTAAATTAACTAAATTCATTAAAGTCATAAGTTATATCTATGAACTTGTCAATACATGTACTACTTTGTTGTGTTCTTTGCTAGAATCATTGGATGATTTAGTGATCGCAACTAGTAGTACTACACTAAGTTGAAGCTTGAATAAATAGTAGGTTCTCTACTCTTGGAGGAGTTAAAACAAAAAATAAACTTTTTTTTTTTTATATTCAATTTTATATTGGTATTTTCTTGTTCAAAGTCGCAACCCACAAAATGTGATTCCAATATTGATCTATATTTGATTCTTATTTTTATTAAATCTGCCACTAGTGTGATTTATTGTCCTCTTAACTTAAATCAAGCTATGTAAATTTAAAGCCTTGTAACTTTTGATAGAGAGCATATTTTTTCATTCTTCATGTGGCATTGAAAAGGTGGTTCATACATCTTCATAGATCACACAATTATTTTCTAGAATATTCCCTCGTATTTTGTATTTTATTTTTTGTGATTTCACATTCTAGTCATTTACTTGGACATCTTGGCACTTGAAAATGACCGTCTTACATGAGATAAAGATGGCTAAGAATGGGAAGTGCATCTTATCTTGCATCAATCAACTTACCTAAAAACTGGAAATTTCCTATCCTATGTACACTTCAGCTGAACTTAGAATCGCGTCTAAAGATAGAACCTAACTAAATCCAAAATAATAAAATTGCCATAAAATAAAGTCTAAAGTTTGAACATCAATTAACTCACTGCTAAAATAAAATCTTCACATGCAAAGCGTCTAGTCTAAGAAAAAAAACCTAAAGACTTTTATCATTCAACTCCTTATGAATTCGCACATCTTCATTTGCAGTTCTTCATTAATCAACGTGACTCGCCCAATCCAAGCTTCCATATTAATTTCATTCATTTTTCGCCACTTCTATTTTAGTTCTTCAATTTCAAAATCCTTGAGTGGCTCTTCCAACATATCGCTTCTTAAAACTAACTGTAACACTAACCATGATTTAAATCCAAACCCTAACCATTAACCTAACTATAACAATAATGTAAACCCTAACTATAATCCTAAACTTAACCCTTAACCCTAACCCTAATAAAAAACCAAAACGAACCCTATTCCTTATATAATTAGGCCTCAAATCAAATCCTAATCCTAATAGTAAACCAAAACTAACCCTAATCCTTATTGAATTGGGCCTACTATTTTGATTCCAATCCTAACTATAATTCTAAATCTAGTATTGAACCAAATGGAATCCTAAATCTAGTATTGAACCAAATGGAATCCTAAATCTAACACTGTACCAATCCAAAACATATAAATATACAACAATTTATAATTTGAAATTAATTTATGTCATGTCTTCCAATTCATGTTGCGACTGCTACTAGCTTATACATATTTAATAATATATATAGAATAAGCTGAGACATATCCTTCTCAGCTTATGTATTTAATAATAATATACAACAAGTATCTATCAGAATGCATCATTTAATGTATGTTATTATTGACGTTGTTGTTGTCCGTTTTCAAATATATCGGTTTTGTTGTCGTTCTCGTTCCTTAGTGCAACGGTTTTCAGAACGATTTTATTTACTTCCCATTCAACAGAGTTTGCATTGCAACATGCTTAACAAGCTGAAACTTACCACTTTGGACCCCACAATTTGGGTCAAATAATATCATAAAACATAAAATTATATAAGTGAATAGCCCTCAGTTTCAACTTTTCTCAAAACTATAAATTTGTTATACTTTATTTGAGTTTTCTCTCTCTTTTTAATAAATCAAAATTTGTTACTAAAAATAATGACATGTTCGAGATGACAAGAAAAATAGTAAATGATGTCAAAAAATCCTTGAAAAATAACCTTGCACTCTACATCAATACTTTATTTCAATGAAATATTTAAAAAGATAAAGTATAATCTATATGCAAATATTTGTGTTATGGTCACTCAAAATCTAGATTATAATTAGCCGATGGGCTATATTTGGTGGCAATGGCCACCGGATTCGTCGACAATCAGACGCTATTCTTTTTTCCCAATAGTTTTACCAATTGGTTTTCAAGAATACCCTTGCCTGTCTTGTTATGGATGTTTTTAGGAACTAGTGTTGTCATCATTTGATTTTGACCAATGAATTGGAGGCGTGCATTCCATTAAGTTTGTAAGGTGGTCAATTGTCAGCATTACACAACAGTTTGCTCATACTATACATTGGATATAATGTGATTTTATGCATGTAGAAGGAGGAGATCTTTGATTTTTCCCAAATATATCTTATCGTACCAGAACCCTCTGAATTTATCCGTTTGATATGTTGTTTGCGTCTTGAGGTTTCTAACCTAACAAACAACTACTATTCCCACCATTAAAGCATAATAGTCGCAAGCATACCAGAGAGCTTGAGCTTGAATGCCATCTTTCTCTTTCTAGCCATGTCAATACAACTCCCTTGCCCAATATGCTTTCTCGGCTCCCCTTTTATAGTTAATACAATGCAAAGGATAACAATGCATGATTGACTTGAATGGAAGTTCCAATGGATGATTGGCATTGACCAAAATTTAATACTTCAACAACCCTTCCAGCATGATCATCCCTTCCAAATCCATTAAAGCAGAAACAACAAATAGCATTTCCTTCTTTTTTGATTGCCTGCGCTAATTTATCATTCCATTATACATTTCACAGAGTGGAGTGATATGCTTGTAATTGTGATCAAGGGGTAGGCTTAACCCTTGGAACAATGATGTAGTTGGTAAGATTATTAATGAAATTAGGTGGCAAAGTGAATGCAAAGTATGGCCTACTGCGTTACCAACATGGACAAACTATATAAAAAATGGTACCTCCATCTACCCCCATCTAATGCATCTATTTGTAAATTAACCACCTCCATAGCCTATTTAAAGTTGGCCTTTGACCATAGTGAAGCAAGGTATTGAGGAAGTGAAATTTTTTGTTAGTAAATCTCTCTGAAAGGTAAGTTCTTGGCTTCATGTTTGTTCATCGTTGTTTGCAATTTTCACAAATAGTGGAAGAATGTTATGTTATAAATAAATGTATGCAATTTCTTTCTTTGTTTTTAAAAGTTCTTTGTGTGTCCTATAATGCCCGCCAAAACAGCTTAGAAAAACTAAACATATAACATACTAATGGAGATAAAAAATAAAATTAACATCTAATAACAACTAAAGTAACACATAACATCTCCATCTAACTACATTCATTAACCATTTTCCCATTATGAACATACTTCATTACACATTTCATTAATCAACGCAAGCGGAAATAACATAACACCATTAATATTTCCCTAATGACATCCCACTCACATGACAAACATATTCCATCTTGAATTAATGCATCATATTTAATTTCCTAATCATGAGATATGAAACCTACTAGATTATCTATCCATCATGATATGCATAATGTTCTATAATTCTACTAGGATATTACATTTATTCTTTAAAAAATGCAAGACAACCCCTTAATTCTACATTCATTTTATGCACCAAAACCAAATATGTTTTAACCCATCATTCCCTATCTACATGCTCTTTATCATTTTCCATGACAATGCAATCCTATTGCATGAGTATAATCCATCTAAACTCACTTCAATCACATTTAATACTAACATGATCTCATTCCATCTATTCATTATCTACTCATAATGTATAAACTATATTTCCAAGTCCATTTCCTATTAGCTATATTCTAAGGCCTCAATACCTTTTAATCCAAATTTTATTTTACATTCTATTATACATCCTAAACATTCCATAAAATAGTACAGTTAAACCATAATGCAACTCCATTTCTCTTTCAAGGTACAAAAGATCACATCCTTACAATAATAAAATTACATCTCTAATGTCTTATTATAATTTATGACATAATCCTAATTTCCAACTACTACATACAAGAATATTACATTACATAAACTCCATTATATTCATTACATAAATCTTCTACAAGGTACATCCATAATCATCATGAAGAAGAATACACATCCATGCACGAAGAATCCAAGAGAACGTCCAAATGGCTTAAAAGCATGAACCACTCAACAATGTGGAACCAAAGGAACCACCCCCCATGCTAGGAGATGACACAAGGTCCCAACACACACACTAAACCTAAATTGGCACCCTAACCAAAGAAAATAACTACACAAGGACTCTCATGCAAGAACCCATACATTACTACAAGAATAAACTCCCAAAGGCACACAACTTAACAAGACATTAATGCTTCCAACAAGGCATAATCATAAATCATCAAGAGGGACACATGTAGGAGTGGAGTGTCATCACATGCCATGCTCAATAGAAAATAACATAAGGCACTAGCCTGGTGGACACATGGAGCCATCTCAACATATGAGAGACTAAGGGAGATTAGCTTATTGTCTTCACGACCTTCTCATGCTTATCCTAAAACATCCTCTGCAGGACTAAGTCATGAGGCTCAAATCAATTTATTATCTTATTAATGAATCTAGCTACCCAACCCATCAATTATTAGGTTATCACTTATTTATGAATCATGGTAAACTCCAATGTGCCCTGTGGTCTAGTTTTCATGCATCTTTACAAGGAACCGCATGCAAGCTTATCTCTCGTGACTCTATTCATCACAAGGAAGCCCACTCCCCCTAATATGGCTCAACAATAAATCACAAGAGGCTCTAAACCATAATAAAATATGAAAATATAACATACATATGCAACCAAGAACATCCACACATACTGTTGCAACATACGCAAGGATACAACAACATCAAATATAACAAAATGAGCCTCTTGCCCAATAAAAGCATCCCAACAACCAAATAACTTCTCAAATAGAGAAACATTTCTTAGAAAGCGTATAGAGCCGTGAGCGACATTCGAAGGAAACCAAAAATATACTTTTCAGAAGCAACTATACAAAAACACCATATAATATAAAGTTTCTCCCCAAATATTTATTTTCAAAACTATATTATACCCATTGAATAAATATTATTTTCAACCCATCTCCCACAAACAATGTGTAGACACAAAGCATACAGGGAAGCCATTAAAATAGAAATAATACAAATGCTCAAGCTCCAACCTGCAACCAGAAGTGATGGAATGTAGTTGTAGAAGAGATCCCCACAAAGACAAGCCAAAATCCAACCAAGCTCCAGCCAAAATCTAAGTGTAAATCCAAAGCCAAAGGAAAAATGTTTGCAGAATGTGTTCATACACCCCACTTAGGAAATGAAAGTCAAATTATTAAATAAACATAAGCTATAAATTAATTAATTAATTAATTAATTATTATCTCATAAATAATCAAGCCAATATCATTTAACAGTAGGTGGGGAATATAATAAACTCATTTACTCTTGTAATAAGAGAAATAGCTAAAATTATATAAAATATTATTTACCAAGTAACAAGAGAAATGTAATAAGATATTATAAAGTATTGATTACTAATGCACAAACAATAATGACCATGCCCTATTAAATATCTAATCCGACCATTTAAAATAAAACCAATTAAATAATTAAATATATGTTGCCAAGGCTAATAAAATAAAAGCTGACTAAATAAATAAATATAAAATAACCAAGGCTCAATAAATAAATTAAAAGCCACAAATAAATATTAACCAACATTAAAATATAAAAGCCCTATTAAATAATAAACAATAAATAAATATATGCCAATTAAACAATAAATCAATAATAAATAAATAAATAAACATTAAATACCAAATAAGTAATTAAACCATAAACATTAAATGAATAAATAAATAAATAATTAAATAATTAAATATCAAATAAATGATCAAACCTCAATAAAGATTAAACAATAAATACCAAATAAATATTAAAATCACACAAAATAAATAACCATCAAATATCAAATAATTAAATTATACTCAAAGCCAATAAATTTAATGCATTAAAATAAGCATTATTAATTATAAAACCACACATCAAGGATCACATAATGAATCTAAACATAATCAAATAAATCAACCGTGTCTAAACATACTC
The DNA here is from genome assembly GCF_030272615.1 of Cryptomeria japonica. Taxonomy (NCBI): domain Eukaryota; kingdom Viridiplantae; phylum Streptophyta; class Pinopsida; order Cupressales; family Cupressaceae; genus Cryptomeria; species Cryptomeria japonica. The sequence goes on along the minus strand of NC_081406.1, from coordinate 371,003,491 downwards.
ACAATACTGAAAAGATGAAACTCACTAACTGACGTGGCGAATTATGCCAAGACGCTACGACACTTGGTGCACATCTTAGACCTAGAGTAAGTGAGAGGAACTCATGTTATATCCAAACCACATAAGCCAGTGGAATTAAAGGCACGCTTAGACATGTGAATCTGGGTTACATAGTCGATGTCTGGTACTTGCAAGGTCCTACAACCACAAAACGATAATACAACATATACATATATATCATAACAGACAAGTGACAGAGAGTTGTGTCGACACATCCTGCTCGCAATGAGTGATGTGGAATCGTATCTATCACAAAGATAGTAAAAAATATCTCATAATAATCTCATCAAATGTAATCATGAAATAGGGTTAGCATAATCATAATCACCATCAAATCCATGATCAATATAATCTATCGATAATGTATCACATAGTAAGCATATAGTATCCATCAAATCACATGATCAATAATGATAGTATCAACATCGTATAAATCATCCAAAATAGAATATGCCCAATAACTTTTATCATCACAATGCGTAACTAAAACACATGAATAAACATCATCCAAACCATCATAAATAGTCAAGATAAGTCTACCACACATGAAATAAAAGTCAACTCTAATCAAAACAAGTCAACTCAAGGGTGGACACTACATCCTCCTCTGCTTAGACTCGACTTACTCCTAGAAGTCGTAAGAGTTAGGGTGACAACTAGAAAACATTAGTTAAAAGCTTCCTTTTAACATAAACATATTATAACAAATTCGCAGAAGTCCGGGCGTTGGAAAATGCGCTCTTATAAATGGGGGCCCGTTTATGCTTCGGGTTCCCTAGCCGAAAGGTAGCGGGGGCCCGAAGCAAAAATAAACGGGCCCTCGTTTTGTTCTAAAACGGGGGCCCGCTTTTTACAAACGAGGGCCCGCTTTTTTAAAAACGGGCCCCCGGTTTTAAATCGTATTTTTCCTTTTTTTTCCTCAAGCCGCCCTTGTTTGAAAACGGGGGGCCTGTTCTGTCAAATTTGATTCCACAACCCGCCACCTAACTCGGGATTAGGCCCGAGATAGGCCTGGGATGGCCACACCTAAGACATGGACCTGCAAATTCAAATCTCCATGAATGAAAGCACAAATATGATCTTCTGAAATAATTTACGTGCCTGTAATTAGAGAATTTTTATACGAAATTAAAACCCATTTTAGATTGTACTGTCTAGATTCTAAATATGTAAATTTATTTAAAAATTGATTATTTTAACTATTTTTCATTTAATTTATACTAAATCGGGTCCATAAACATGAAATATTAACTAATTTTGTTAATTTAATAACTTTTTTATTTTAATGAATTTTGAAAAAAAAATTATATGTCATCAATCTACACAAAATTCTTTTCTATTTAACAAAAAAAATAAAAAAAAATGTTCAGTTTACGTCAAATTATGTGAGTCGTACACTTCAAATTTTTAAAAACATAATTACGGTCATTAAAAATAAAATATTTTTAAAAAAAATACAGAAAAATATGGTCATCAATCTTTAGTGAGTTACAAACCATTTCCCAAAACGGTTTGAGAAAATAATTTTAATTGTGTCAAAAAGTGTGGGTCGTACACATGCATGGTATGGTCGTGAAACATGCATTTTTAAAACATAGTTTTTTAGAACTCCATTCCAAAAGTTATTTTTTATTATGTGGGTATTAAAATAAATTACATATTTGGAAAGTAAACTCAGAGGGATATTTTTTATATTCCTGACTTTTTCCAAGATTCAATATCCAAGTGTTTCAAAATTTAAGCTCAAATGAGACAAAATCTGAAAATCAGGGAAAACACTTCCACTTTTTGGCCAAAAAGTGGACTCATCTTCTTGAACTGACCCATATGCATCATTCTATTCAAACACACTTGGACTACCATTACTTGATTATTATCATTCATAGACTATGTATTTTCAGCATTTCAAGGAAAATTGACATTTAGAAACCCAGTACAAATTCATACGACTACTTATCATTAATTATCTCACCAACATTTGTGAAGGAAGCACTTTATTAAAATTCAAATAAGGTAAGGAGGTAACATTCTTTCTTAATCTATCCATCTAATCAATCAAAAACATTTCTTCAAAGCCACACATCTCCTACTCAAGGCTAAAACTTTTATCTTGCCAAACCAAATAAATACACTATGGTATTATTACAACTCCTACATATTCAATGCATCAATCCTCACTTCAATACACATATTTATATCATCTAGTCTTTTAACATATTGGTTTTGTGATTTTTTTTTTTTTAAATGGTGAGATATTCTATCTAATCAATTTTTCCTTTTTAAAAGAACAGAGATCATGAATGCAATACTTAAATTTCAACCTTCATTGCAAATTTATTACATCCAAAATTCTCTTTAATATATGCAAATTCATTCCACCAATGATGATTTCGACCCTTTTATTTCACAAACTCTTAAGTATTTGAAACGTTTACCCAAAAGAGAGATGAGAAAGAAAGGATACTACCACACCATCAATACACACACAAATTTGTGCATAATCAGTTGAATTTCCTAGTCATGTCAAATGCAGCTACTTACATCCTTTTATGATATGCAATTTCAACTTTCCATATGGTCTCCTAATTATTACAAAAGCAACTATAAATATCAAATTTATTGAAATATATGATTTTCTCAAACAATCTTTTCTTACATGCAGAATCACACATATACAAATAGCTGATAGTTCTATTGGGTACCCATACATCACCAACTAACTTTCTTACGTTACAAATAGGAGATTAAAATAAGGAAAAGGTATTATTAAGCTACTTTTATATATACAGATGCATCACATACAAGTTCTTCGATTTCACATCATGATCTATACTAAATTATTCCTAAATGCATAATAAAAACACTTCATCTTGCTATCCGTAGGAAGATCAACATAACAAACTAATTTTATGAACATAACATTAGTTAAGAGGATACACACATTCTTTTCTCATTCTACTACATAATTATTTATATATAAAGAGAACAACCTTTATCATTCAAGTAAGCACTAGAAATTTGCAAGGCAAGCAAGATCGGATAGGATCGTATAGACATTTCTCTTATTCTAAAGACATGCATATGAAGTGAATACATACTTTGCTTAAAATTATGATTCCTAAAAGGCATTAGAGAAAACACAAGGCACAAACATCTAAGATTTTTGAAATTCCAATGACACTTCTTCCAACACAAATCTCAAAGAGACTCTTGATTCAAAGGAATGTCAAAGCACATTCACAAGACTAATAGCAACATCCTTAACCATAGATCCCAGTGTTTGCAACATGGGCTCTGATACCAAATGTAATGCCCGCCAAAACACCCTAGAGAAACTAGACATCTAACATACTAATGGAGATAAAAAATAATTTATTAACATCTAATAACAACTAATGTAACACATAACATCTCCATCTAACTACATTCATTAACCATTTACCCATTACGAACATACATCATTACACATTTCATTAATTAACACGAGCGGAAATAACATAACACCATAAATCTTTCCCTAGGGTACTTCAATATCATTACTTAATTTAACTTCCATAATGACATCCCACTCACGCGACAAACATATTTCATCTTGGATTAATGCATCATATTTAATTTCCTAGTCATGAGATATGCAACCTACTAGATTATATATCCATCATGATATGCATTACGTTCTATCATTCTACTAGCATATTGCATTTCTTCTTTTAAAAATGCAAGACAACCCCTTAATCCTACATTCATTTTATGCACCAAAACCAAATGTGTTTTAACCAATCATTCCCTATCTACATGCTCTTTATCCTTTTCCATGACAATGCAATCTTATTGCAAGGGTATAATCCATCTTTACTAATCCATCTAAACTTACTTCAATCGCATTTAATACTAATATGATCTCATTCCATCTATTATGATTATCTACTCATAATGTATAAAATATATTTCCTTATTTCTTTACTTAAGCATGAGCAAGCACAACATCACAATAATCCTTCAATCATAGAGTACATTTATTAACTTGAAAACATATAGAATTAAAAATCCATTACTTTTAATACAAGTGCATGGCATTCATCATATAAAACTCATTTACTATTCATCTAGCATGATATACATTCAATTACTATGCAAATCAATCCATTTCCTTAATCCTACATTCATTTTATGCACCAAATCCAAATGTGTTTTAACCCATCATTCCCTATCTACATGCTCTTTATCCTTTTCCATGACAATGCAATATTATTGCATGGGTGTAATCCATCTTTACTAATCCACCTAAACTTACTTCAATCTCATTTAATACTAATATGATCTCATTCCATCTATTATGATTATCTACTCATAAAGTATAAACTATATTTTCTTATTTCTTTACTTAGGCATGAGCAAGCACAACATCACACTAATCCTTCAATCAAAGAGTTCATTTATTAACTTGAAAACATATAGAACTATAAATCCATTACTTTTAATACAAGTGCATGGCATTCATCATATAAAACTCATTTACTATTCATCTAGCATGATATACATTCCATTGCTATGCAAATCAATCCATTTCCTGTTAGCTATATTCTAAGGCCTCAATACCTTTTAATCCCAATTTTCTTTTACATTCCATTATACATCTTCAAAATTACATAAAATAATACAATTAAACCATATTGCAACTCCTATTCCATTTGAAGGTAAATAAGATCACATCCTTACAATAATACAATTACATCTCTAATGTCTTATTATAATTTATGACATAATCCTAATTTCCAACTACTACATACAAGAATATTACATTACATGAACTCCATTATATTCATTACATAAATTTTCTACAAGGTACATCCATAATCATCATGAAGAAGAATCCATATCCACACACGAAGAATCCAAGAGAACATCTCAAAGGCTAAAAAGAACCAACCACCCCCGCGCTAGGAGATGACACAAGTTCCCAACACACACTCTAAACCTAAAATGGTACCCTAACTAAAGAGACTAACCACACAAGGACTCTCATGCAAGAACCCACACATTACTACAAAAATAAACTCCCAGAGGTATACAACTTAACAAGACATAAATGCTTCCAACAATGCATAATTATAAATCATCAAGGTGGACACATGTAGGAGTGGAGTGTCATCACATGTCATCCTCATAACATAAGGAACTAGCCTGATGGACATGTGGACCCATCTCAACGTATGAGAGACTAAGGGAGATTATCTTATCGTCTTCATGGCCTTCTCATGCTTATCCTTAAACATCCTCCCTAGAACTAAGTCGTGAGGCTCAAATCAATTTATTATCTTATTAATGAATCTAGCTACCCAACCCATCAATTATTAAGTTATCACTTATTTATGAATCATGGTAAACTTCAATGTGCCCTAAGGTCTAGTCTTCATGCATCCTTACAAGGAACCTCAGGCAAGCCTATCTCTCGTGACTCTGGTCATCACAAGGAAGCCCACTTCCCCTAATATGGCCCAACAATAAATCACAAGAGACTGTAAACCATAATAAAACATGAAAATATAGCATACACAAGAACATCCACACATACTATTGCAACATACACAAGGTTACAACAACATCAAATATAACAAAATGAGCCTCTTGGCCAATAAATACAAGGCATAACCAAGCCATTAAATTTGTCATCAAATAAGAAGATAACATCACAGCAAGACCAATCCACTTGCTAGTCTCAAAAAAATAATATAACTTACTCATCAACATGGAGAGTCTAAAACATTCACAAAGACATGGAGAGGTAAATATACATAAAACCATCAAAATACATCAAAACTGATCAAAGCCAAATCTGGAAAATATTAGCAACCCTCAATAAAGCCTATAGTACACCAATTCAATCAGAAAAATTAATCAAAATACTTGCAAATATTTGAAAAACACGTACCCAGGAGGTTAGCGCATTTACCCAACAGGTTAGCGCATTTACCCAACAGGTTAGCGCTTTTAACCAATAGGTTAGCACGTTTACGCAACAAGTTAGCGCTTTTGCTGAAACAACACAAATACATAAATTTAACAGAAAACTTAAGAAAACTTTTGGCAAAAATTTATAAAATCATACTTAACCAAATCTCATGAAAAAAAGACCAACAAGGTCACCGAGAAATAAGGAATAAAAGGGCATAAATAAATAAAATCTAATCAAGTATAAATAAAAATATATCAAAGGTTTTCTCACTGTAAAACACATAAATAAACCAGAATAAACACTCACAGAACCTCTGAACAACCCAACAAAACACACACGGGATAATCCTATTCAGAAAGGGGATTCTAAAGCATCCCAACAACCAAATAAGTTCTCAGAGAGGAAGAAACATTTCTTAGGAAGTGTACAGAGCCGTGAACGACATTCTCAAGAAACCAAAAATATATTTTTCGGAAGCAACTATACAAAAACACCATACAATATAAAGTTTCTCCCCAAATATTTATTTCTGAAACAATATTAAAACCACTGAATAAATATTATTTTCAACCCATCTCTTGCAAACAATGTGCAGACACAAAGCATAAAGGGAAGCCATTAAAGTAAAAATGATACAAAGGCTCAAGCTCCAACCTACAACCAGAAGTGATGGAATGTAGCTGAAGAAGAGCTCCCCACAAAGACAAGCCAAAATCCAGCCAAGCTCCAGCCAAAAGCAAAATTGTAAATAAGCAGTTTTGGTCGGTAGGGAATTCATCTTTTAGGGTTGTTCGTTGGGACCCTGAGGCTTGTAACGATTAAATTCTCGCCCATTCCTACCCGTAATGGATAACCATTAACAATGTCCCGGCCTTCCTCTGGTCCTGTGTTGATAAAATTGCAGAACCCTTGGGGAAAATTGTAAAAATCGACTCTTCTCCCTCGATACTCCCTCATCTTGATGCTAGACTTCTCATTGCCTTGAAACTAGGTATGGTATACCCTGCTGAAATTGTTATTCGCCTTAACAATAAAACTTACTGTTGTTCAATTGAGTATATGGGTGGAATTGATGCCTACCATTTTTGTAAGGTTAGTGGCCATTTTAGAAGTAAATGTCCCTTATTATTAAATAAATCTTCAAAGTCTAAGACTCGGGCCTCTGGTCCCCCCCTATACCTAAAGCCTCGCCTTCTGAACCTACCCCCACTTCCCCCCCTCATGTCCCTTCCTGCCCCCGCACCCACCTGCATCTTCTCCTTCCCCCTCTCCGCTCCCCCACAACCTTCCCCCTTCCTCCTCGACCCCCTCGATGGCTAAATCCATCCTAGGCTACATAAATGCTATCAAGACGGCCCTTGCCGCTGCTCAGCCTCCTCCCTTTAATCCAACTAAACTGGTTGGTACCCCTGCTCATCTCTCAACCCTGAGGACCCTTAATGCCCAACAATTAGTGATGGAAAAAATGAGAAAAGCAGCTGAAGCTAGGAAAATTCTTGAGCAAAACCTCTTCAATTAGAAATTGGAAATTGAAGCCTCTCGCTGTCAGTTACCTAACCTTGAGGACATTGATAGGGGTGTTCCAGCTATAGTAGACACCATTGATAGGGGACATTGATAGAGGTGTTCCTTTTGGTGTAACCAATGCCCCAGCTGCATTTATGAACCTAATGAATAGTGTACTCCATGACTACTTGGACAAATTTGTTTTGGTATTTCTGGATGACATATTGATTTACTCTAGAAATGAGGAGGAACATTTAGTACACCTACAAATTGTTTTGCAAAGGTTGAGGGAACATAACTTATATGGGAAATTATCAAAATGTGCCTTCTTCGAGGAAAAGATTCACTACCTTGGGCATATAATATCAAAGGAAGGAATAGTAGTTGATCTAGATAAGATAAAGGCAATAGTAGAATGGTCAATCCCTAAAAATGTTTCAGAGGTAAGAAGCTTTATGGGGCTAGCAGGGTACTATAGGAGGTTTGTGGAAGGATTTTCTAAGATAGGAAACCCCATCACCTCATTACAGAGGAAGGGTAAAAGGTTTGTGTGGACAGAACAAAGTGATAAGGCATTCCAAATTTTGAAGGGGAAACTAACTTCAGCACCCATTTTAAAGTTACCAGATCCAAATGGACACTTCACAGTCGTAACTGACGCCTCTATCGAAGGTTTAGGAGGAGTACTTGTCCAAGATGGAGGGGTAGTAGCTTACCAATCTAGGAAGATAAAGACTCATGAAGTTAATTAAGCACCCCATGACTTAGAGTTAGCAGCGATTGTGCATGCCCTATAGAAATGGAGACACTTCTTACTAGGGAAGCCCTTTGAGTTAAAGTCAGATAACCAAGGACTAAAGTACATATATACCCAACCCCACTTAAATGCTAGACAAAGAAGGTGGTTAGAGTTTCTAAGTGAATATGATTTTGAAATTGAATATATTAAGGGGAAGGAAAATAGGGTGGAAAATGCTTTAAGTAGAAGGACACACTTGATGACTATAGCAACATTGAAAACTTCTTTCAAAAGACAAGTAATGGATGAGCAGGGACATGACCCATGGTATGAGCAAGTAAAATTGACTTTAGAATATGATCCAACCAATCCTAAGGTTGAAGGGTATACATTAAATGAAGATGGGTTGCTCAGATACAATAATAGAATCTATATTCCAAATTCAGGAGACTTAAGGAAAGTAGTCTTGTCGGAGGCTCATAATGCCCCTTATTCAGGGCACCCGAGAGTTAATAAACTTTATGCAAACCTGAAGAAGTTATACTTTTGGCAAGGGATGAAGAATGACATAGTCAAGTATGTGGCTATATGTTTGGAGTGTCAAAGAGTAAAGGCAGAACATAGACATCCAGCTGGATTGTTACAGTTACACGATGTACCTCAACACAAGTGGCAAGTTATTAGCATGGATTTTGTGCAAGGGTTGCCCATGTCACCTTCTAGGCATGATACAATAATGGTGGTAATTGAAAAACTCACTAAGGTGGCACACTTTATACCAGGGAATTTGACGGATGATGCATCTACCTTGGCTAGGCGCTTTGTTAAGGAAATATTTAGGTTGCATGGAATGCCAGAGAAAATCATATCAGATAGAGATGCTAGGTTCACTTCAAGGTTTTCTACAACTGTTCAAACAGCTCTGGGAACTCAACCAAATTTTAGCACTGCATACCATCCTGAAATCAACGGTCAAACAGAAAGGACAAATCAGATTTTAGAAGACCTACTTCGCATGTACTGCATGGACCAACAGAAGAAATGGGAAAATTAACTACCTCTAGTAGATTTTGCTTACAATAATGCATATCAAACATCTTTGGGAATGGCACCTTTCGAAGCATTGTATAGTAGGCCATGTCGAACACCTTTGAGTTGGGATAGTCTTGAGGATAGAGTAATTGTTGGACTAGATATGTTGAAGGAAATGGAAAGGAAAACTAAGGAAATTAGGCAAAGATTGAAGGAAGCCTCAGATAGGCAGAAAAGTTATGCAGACAAGAACAGGACACCAAGGGAGTTTGAGGTGGGAGAGAAAGTCTTCCTAAGGGTTAGGCCACACAAGAGTTCCATAAGGTTTGGGAAAAAGACCAAGCTTGCACCTCATTATGTTGGACCTTTTGAAATATTGGAAAGGATTAATCTAGTTGCATACCGGTTGGCCTTACCTCCCCAGTTGAGCCAAATCCATGATGTCTTCCATGTATCTCTTCTTAAAAAGTATGTACCTGATGAGAAACATATTTTGAATTGGGATGCTTTACAGGTCCAGGAAATGGGAGGAATAATGATAGAGCCGTTCAAAATCTTGGAGAGGCGCCAGTGCCAATTGCGCAAAAGAGAGGTTGATCAATGCAAAGTACAATGGAATCAATATGATGAAAGGAATGCCACATGGGTAGGCTCGTTTGGATGCATTCAATAAGTGCATCCGGACGATGCAAAAATTAAGGGGGGGAGGATGTCACAACCCTTCTTTATCACTTTTTGATTTGATACAATTCTATTATATTTTTGGTTGATCTATTGAAAATAATTAAATGAATATTATAAAAGAATAAATAATGGACCCACACACACACTTGGAGAATATAATTCAAAAGGCATTAATTGTTTTATTTTTGTTTTTATTTTCCCACTCCCAATTATCGCACATGTTGTAGGAGGAATTAGAAGCTTCTAGAGGAATCTTCAATACCTTGCATGTAACTCCCCCACTAGGATTTTAATCAATGTTTGCATGAGTCCAATATTGGAAAAGAATCTCATTTCTAATTAATTTCTCTAGATAGTGGAATTAACGGATTTTTCTTATATATTGTATGCAAGTTTCCATAAGAGGGAGTTGATTATGTTTTGAAGAAAAATCTTCCAAGTTTTAGTAGTAGGATCTTCTTTGGTAGTCTCATTTTCGTTGTAGGATTGTTAAGTTGTTCTTGAAGATTTCTCTCAAGTTGCAAGGAAGGATAAAAAAGGATAGCTAGAGGATTCAACATCGAGCTTCGATAAGCTAGGTTGTCTTTTTTGTCATCTCTCATTTACATATGAGAAATTTGTATTATAAAAAAAATAGCTTCTAGATCTTCCTTTATATAAAAATAAATAAATTATTAGATTGTAAATCTTTTTTTCTTATTTAGGGATAAATATTGAGAGGTAGAGACAAAGAGGGTGATATAGATATCTATGGGAAGAGAAAGAGAGAGTTATATGGGAAGAGAGAGAGAGAGAGTTATATGGGAATACAGAAAGAGAGAGAGAGAGAGAGAGAGAGAGAGAGAGAGAGAGAGAGAGAGAGAGAGAGAGAGAGAGAGAGAGAGAGAGAGAGAGAGAGAGGGGGAGAGGGGTAGAAATCTAGATATATATAAGGGATACAAAGAGAGCAAGGGAGTGAGATGGGGAGAGTAGAGATCGGGTGGAGGGAGAAAGACAAAGGGAAAGGGGGGAAGATATGTAGAGGAGGGAGATCAAGAGTAGGGGAGAGAGAGAAAGATGGCCCAATATATAAAGTGGGAGAGATAAAATGATTGGGGGAGAGATGTAAGGAGATAGAGGTAGAGAAGGAAAAAAAGAGAAGGAGAGGGAGGGAAGGGAGAGGGAAAAATAACTTAATAGATAGATATGGAGGGGAGTGATATGGATAGAGGGAGATATATAGATATGGAGAAGGATAGGGAGGGTAGGAGAGATAGAGTGAATAAGAGAGAGGTAATGAGATAGAGGGAGGTAGGGAAATAGAGGTAGAGAGATATGGATAGAAAGAGATAGGGAGGGGAGTAAGGGGGAGATAAAGAGAGTAATAGAGAGGTAAAGATATAAAGTGAGAGAGATGTAGAGATAATAAGTCATAGATAGAGAGGGGGGAGAGACCGGGAGATAGATATAGAGGGAACATTAATGGGAGATAAAGGTGACAGAGACAAGTAATAGAGAGAGGTGGAAAGGGGAGATAGAGTGAGATAGAGACAATGGGGAAGAAATAAGGAGCGTTTGTGTATGAGTGAGAGATAGAGATATATAGATAGTAATAAGTTATAGATAGAGAGGGGGGAGAGACCGGGAGATAGATATAGAGGGAACATTAATGAGAGATAAAGGTGACAGAGACAAGTAATAGAGAGAGGTGGAAAGGGGAGATAGAGTGAGATAGAGACAGTGAGGGAGAAATAAGGAGTGTTTGTGTATGTGAGAGAGAGAGAGAGAGAGAGAGAGAGAGAGAGAGAGAGAGAGAGAGAGAGAAGTATAAAGATATAAAAAGAGACCTATTGATAGGGAGAGTGGGAGAGGAAGAAATATGGATAGAAAGTGGGAGCGATAGGGATAGATATGACTTGGGAAAGATATAGGGAGTGGGAGAGAAATAAATGTATAGAGAGGGGGAGATGGAAGGGGAGAGGGATAGGGAGAGGAAAAAATAGAGATAGAAATAAGGAGAGAATGAGGGGTAGATGGAGAGATAGAAAGATGAAGATATAGGAAGTGATATATATAGAGAGACATATATACGTAAATTCAAGAGAGTATGAGAGGTAGAGGGAGAGATGGATTAAATAAGAGAGAAAGACATAAAATGATATATAGATAGAGGGATAGGGAGAGATGCGAAGATAGAGGTGAAGGGGAAAGAGTGATAGATAAAGGAGGTCATGGAGACAATTGAGAGAGAGAGAGAGAGAGAGAGAGAGAGAGAGAGAGAGAGAGAGAGAGAGAGAGAGAGAGAGAGAGAGAGAGAGAGAGAGAGAGAGAGAGAGAGAGAGAGTGTGTATGTGTGAGAGATATAGAGATAGAGATGGGGAGGGAGAGGTATATGGAGACGAAGATAGAGATGTAGAGAGATATAAATCAATAGAGAGGGAGGGAGATGTAGGGAGAGAAATAGAGAAGATAGAGATGTAGGAGAAAGATAGAGGAGAGGAGAGGGATGCAAAGAGACATAAAGAGAGGGAGAGATCTAGAGATAAAACTATATAACAAATATATTATATATTCTATTTAACAATTTCTAGTATAAAATATAACATTAAATAATATATAACTATAATATTAATTTAAAAAGTAGATCTTATATTATATAATAACAAAGCAATATATTATATCTAATATTGTACATAATTTTAAATATAATTATATTATATATAAGTAAATTGTACTATATAAAAATATCTTAAATATTAATTATTAAAAAAAAATTGTATTTAATAATTATATATATAATCTGTGCATATATAATTATATTGTATATAAATTAATTTGTATATTCTAGATCATTTACTGTTTGTATTATAATTAATATTTTTTATTATATATTATAGAATATAATAATAATATAATTTATGTATATGTAATATTATATAATAATGTATAATTATTTATATATAATTTATTGTGTTATATATTAATAATATAATACATTATATTTATATTTTAAAATTTGTAATAAACAATAGAATAATAAAAAAAATATTATGTTATTTTGAAAATAAATTTAAATTATATAAATGCATATTCAAATATTTTCTCATTTAATTTTCTAATATTTATTTACTTGATTTTATTGACATTTACATTAATTATATGCTTATTATAACATTTAATTAATTAATTTATAAATTAGCGAGAATATATAATTAAAAACTATAAAATTTTATTTCTTTGCAATTATGTTTTTTAAGTATATGCTTCAATGCAAAAGAAAAATAGCAAGAGTGGTATAGTATATAATTGGTTTGGAAAGCAACACTAATAAAAATATTCCGCCAATCTCATTTTTTTCATATAAAGTATTTGAGGTTGCCTGCAATGTACTAACTACGAAAAGTTGGCAAATAAGGAACGCCATTGATGGAGCCGACAGAGATTGTGAAGAGCTGACAGTCATTGATGGACATGGACATCATATTCATCTGGAAACATGTCAGACAATTTAGTATCGACAATTTGTTAATCTTAGAGGATCCGGTTAATAGTGAGAGGGGGGTGAATCAGTATTAACAACAATTTCAAACTTAAAAATTGAACTTATTAAACTTCATCAAATCAATCATAAACCAGTAATAAACTCTTTACCTTTACCAGTAATCACTGATAACCAACTGTTAAACTCATTTAAAAAAATTGCTCATCAAGCATTCATCAACATGCATAAAAGAAAAGTAAATCAAATCAATACATAAAAAACAATCACCACATGAACACCATGTTTTCATGTGGAAACCCAAATAGGGAAAAACCACGGTGGGAATTGGTACCCACAAAAATTGTGCACTCTTTCAGAATGCACCCTGGTAGGATCCTAGCTTGGTTAGAAGCTTACAAAGATGCCCTGTTAGGAACAAACCCTGTTAGGAGTCACTCGGTTAAGGGATTTAGATGATGAGCCCTGTTAGGAGCTTTGACCTGTTAGGATCAACCTCGCAAGAGGATTTAACACTCAGATGTTGAGCTACCCGGTTAAGGGATTTAGATGATGAGCCCTGTTAGGAGCTTTGACTTGTTAGGATCAACCTCACAAGAGGATTTAACACTTAGATGTTGAGATACCCGGTGAAGGGATTTACAATGTAAGGCCTATTAGGACCTACCCAGTTAATGGATTTTGACTGCTGCAACTGTTAGGGAACAACAGTGAATGATCTGGGTATAACACTTAACTGCTTGCTTGATAAAATCAAATTCTACTCCAAATCTAATACACTTTGGCACATCTCTCACACTCTGGTTCGGCTTCACAATCTTCTCAAAACCACCAACACAACAAACATCAATTGTACCGACCTAAGTAACCTTCACATATTGGTCGACTACAAAACCCTAAGACTTACAACATAGATCATCATAGATCTTTTACAACTCATTACAGATCATCATTGATCATCATATGGATCATTACAATCAATTACAAGAGTTGAATGATCATTGCATCATGATCTGATACAAATTCAAATCCTTAGAACACTCCACTAAGCACTTCACACATTCCCAAGAAATTCGCTTTTTAAACGTGCCAAAATATCATTCAAACACTTCACACGGTTCTAGTCACGTCACCTCCAACATTTGAACTTGATGTAGATCACCGCCAAACCAAAAATCATCATCGGTTAAGAGAATTATTTATTGGTCCTTAAACCCTTCTTAAAACCTAACAAAAATACAACAGAAATCGTAAACATGACTTTCGGTAACGAAAACATGATGCGATTCCGTTCAAATACATATTACAATGATAAAAACTCACATTCCAATCCGCAACACTTCAATCATCACTAATCGAGCCAGATCTAATCAAAACATTTCCTCATTTATCGGTTAAGGTCCTAATTCCCCGTTTCCTGTTTCTTTACCAGTAAGCTCTTTCCGGTAGACCAAAAAGACTAAGATGTTAAAATACAACATAGTAAACATCAGTTGCCATCAATGACAACACAAATAACTGATCAAATTCATCCAACCATGCAATCTCAATCTCTTCATCACAATGTCATCACAAACAGTCCTTTACCAGTTTAGTCATCACTCTTCATCTGCATCAATTATGCCAATCATGCCAACATTCTCCCCCTTTGGCATTGATGGCAACACCAACATAAACACCACCATATTCAACTAAAATCATGCTGCTTAGTTTTAGAACTTCTTTGTTACACTTCACTCTTTTGTCGGTTCTTCTCTTCTCCACCTGGAACTAAATCTTCATTTCTTCTCCCCCTTTTCGTTACACATCTTCTCCTTCTTAGGATAATATATTTCTTCTCCCCAATCAAATATCTTATTCCCCCCCCTTTGACAACAATGCCAAAGGTGCATATGCATCATCAGTCATCAAATCTGTTGTTGTCTTCAACATCTCTGCAAATCTCATCTAAGCTACTCCCCCCTGCGGAGTAGCCATCATTTCATCAATCCATAGTGAAATTTTTTCAATAAGAATACTTGATTGATGCATCTCCCGCATCCTAATTTTTCTTGTGTAGGGGTCTGACCCCTAATTTACCTTTAAGGTACTCAAAGGTAGTCTTCAGCAATGGTTTTGTGAAAATGTCTGCTAGCTGCTCTTTGCTTGTCACATACTCCATTCTGACTTGTTTTTCCTGTACTCTCTCCCTTAGAAAGTGATATTTCAATTCTGTGTTTATTTCTTGCATGTAATACAAGATTTTTTGAAATATTAATTGTACTTGTATTGTCACCGGTTCAGACATATTAAGTTTAAAACCTTCTAACACATGTCTCATTTAGATTGCCTTCTTGAAATTCATTGATGCTGCAACATACTCTTCCTCTATTGTTTACTGTGATACACATGTTTCTTTTTTTACTTGTCCTTGGTTTGGTTGTTTAGTGGTAAACACTTCACCGACATCGGCACTAGTATCGACATGTATCTTCACCGGTAGGAAGGATTCTTTGGTTACTGGCATTGGAGGCCGACATGAGTTCATCAGGTTATCGGTATTGGAGGCCGATATCATTTGGGAGATCTGGCAATCAACAATTAATTTTGATATTCATGTAAATATGTAATGAGCTGACATGTATATTCATTTTGTAATTATCTATGTAAGCCGAAATGAGGCATGAAAGATTGTAAGGGTATATAGGTCAGTTGATTAGATCATTTTGTGAGATGTATGAAATGTGTGGAGGGATATGAGAGTGATATTTTGTAATGAGAGGAATGTTGTAATGCAAAGATTATGTAAGAGGTTATCCTAGTAAGGGTTTAGGGTTTTAGAACCGGAACAATCAAAGCTTGAACCAGAACTCTATCAGGCATAGAAGATGCATTATATGAGTTTAGTTTTATGTTTTCTTATTCAAAGTGATTGTAGTTAGTGAGACTCCTTTGTGATGAGAAGTGTGCTCTAGGTTGTAAGCCTTCCTGCAAGTGCAGGCCCCCATATTTTTTAATATCTTTTCATATGGCCAGTGGATTGATATTGTGGGTCACAAATCCCACCATGATTTTTACTCTTTGAGGTTTTCCACGTATAATTCTTTGTGTTATGGTATTCATTTTTGTGATTCTCTTATTGATTGTTTTACTTCTTTCAATTTTATATGTACCAGTTTACGGGTTGGTGAATTCATGTTATAATAAGGTTAAAATTGAACATTCTAGTAGAACACTGATTCACCACCCCCCCCCTCTCAGTGTTCTTGGATTCCAACAACTGTTTCATGTTAAGCATCATTGCTGCAAAAATTGGTTTCCCCTCTACCTAAAGAAGAGGGCATTGAAGATGAACTAGGGGAAGAGGAGTTTCCAAATGCTTCCTCTATATGTGAACCCTCTTATAAGGCCTCTCCAAATAAGTACAAGCAGTGCAAGAGGGTGAAGCCCTCTTCTTCATGTTATTAGGTGGCTAGGGCCGGTATTGACCTATTTTGGTTTACTTTTGAGTAGCAAATAATATTGTGGTGTTGTGATGTTCTTTGATAAACTTTACTTTAGACTTCTGGTATAGGGATGTTCCCTATATTGTGTTGTGTTATTCTGGGGATGTATGGCATTGCAACAAAGACTTGTTCTTTTAATGGTTACGATTTTAGGATGGTTGGCTTTCTAAACATATACACATTATATGTATGGATAAAATTTTAACATTAAGGTTTAGATTTGATATTTTTGCATGCTTTTATGGATGTTATGGTAATGGTAGTTTTGACATGGTTTTGGTTTTGCAAACAAAATATTAATCTTCGATGTAGGTTAGTTTTGAATTTTGCAAGATTTCGTTGTTGGGTCTCTTGAGCTTTTCTCAGAGACTTCTTAGACATTTTATGTCTATTGAATTATGCATTCTCTCGCTAATTTATTTGTTGATTCAGATGTTTATTGATTAATATATTTACAAATATATATATATATATATGTGTGTGTGTGTGTGTGTGTGTGTGTGTGTGTGTGTGTGTGTGTGTGTACATACATACATACATACATACATACATACACACACACAGATATATATATATATATATATATATATATGTATATATGTATGTATATGTATATATATGCTTAGTCTTCTCTTGGTCTTGTCATATACTTTTAGCTTTATTTCTCGTGATCTGGGTCCAAGTTGCATTCTCTGTCTAGTTAGTTTTGAATCTTATCTGGTTCCAGATTCATTGTCCTCTTTCACCTTTCTACTTTAATGTATCCTTGTCGTGACTGGTTTTGTTGCTTACGGATATGGGCTAAACATGGATTTAATTTTATTCTCTAGAGAATATTTTGATAGGACAGCTATCTGTTGACTAACCTTGGTAGAATAGTAGTCTTCGGCTATTTCCTCGACAAGGTTGGCCTATACTTTGGATTGGGATTGTTACGACATTTTAGTTGATGAAGAGACTAACATCTAAACATTCTCACCTTGATTAGATAAATATTTTGGGAATGCCTTCTTTGACTTTTCATGGCTTACTTGGATACTAATGATGAGCTTAATGGTAGGACTCTAAGTAAAGGAATGACTAGTTTCAGAATGCTTATTAGTTAAGATTGTGAGTAATGATTATGCATTTAGTATTGCAATTTTAGGTTATGATGGTAAATTGATGCTATTAGCGAGCTTACTTTCAGTACTAATTTGTGTGATGAAGATAGTAGGATAGTTGGCAGGTCTGAACTTTGCTCGTATCCGAATTAAAGAAGCCTATTTTTGGAAGACAAGACAGTTGATCTATTCCTTTAAGATGATGCAAATATCCTGTAATAATCAAGAAAGATGTAATTCAAAGTTTAATGTCAATTGTATAGCTATATAGAGGTTGATCGCCACTATATGTAAACACCTAGTATGTTTCTAGGAATTGTCTTCCTTGGGAAAGACCGAAGGTTTTCTTTACCCGGTTCTTTCCTACCGATGCCCACATTGAATCGGGTTGTAATTTTTTTAAAAGATAATAAAATTATTCGGCCAATGGCTCATTATCTATAAAAAAGAAGAAGCTCTAATTAAACAATAAATCAAATAAAAATTAATCAAATCAAATCAAAATAAATATTAAATAATTAAACAATCGCACATCTCCAAATAAATAATCATAGACTCACATCACCCTATGCCAACAAAGGGGACAATCACAACTCAAGACTCTAACATTAACTTGCACTGTGGCACAACTAACAAGGTATGCAGCTTAAACCTAGAGTGTGTGAGGGAAACTATGTCATCTCCAACAACTTTCCATTGGGATAGAGACACGCTCAGACCTATGAAGCCAAGTGGAGTTGATGTCTAGTACCTACAAACCTGTATTTAACACTAAACACAACATATACAATACATACACATCACAATAAACAAACATGTGATAGAGAATTGCGATGACATATCCTGCTCGCTATGAGTTATATGACATGGTCTCTACTCACGAAGACAATCACACAATATAACATCAAAACATCGCATGGAAACATGATCATGAAATAGGGTTAGCACCATTATAACATCATGTCATATAATCTACATGAACACCAAACACATATAAATCAATGAGTCATATCGTATAACATATATCCACATAGAGTAACTAGCATCATTGATGACATCTAAGAACCAATCGTATGTCTAAATAAGTCTATTAATGCATAAATCAAAATGCGAGTCTATGAGAGGCACTACAACCCTAACCTTCACAAGAAACCAAAATAAAATTAACCCTAACTTTAAATAAACCCAAACCCTAAACTTAACTAAACCACCAAAACAATAAAACCCTAACCCTAAAATTAATTAAATATACCAAGTTGAACCCTAACCTTGAGACTAAACTACATACATTCCTAATCTTCAACCTAATTCAACAATAAACCGAATTCGACCATAAATCTAATACTTAATTAACATTGATTCTTATTGAACAATAACCTAATTAAATCTAATTGATACCTAAATCATAATGAAATCTAACTTTAATTGTAACTCTAATAGTAAACCAAATTTAACTCTAATAATGAACCTTATAAAATCTTACTCTAACCTTATATCAAATTGAACCTTCATGTTGCATAAAACTCAACTAAACCATAACACTAATCTAAATTGAACCCTAACAATAAACATAATTAAATACTAAAAAAATTGAACCCCTAACCTAAACTAATTTAAATACCAATCCTAAAGCATATTGAACCCTAACTATAACACAAAATTAATTGAACCATAACCCTAAAAAATTGAATCCCAAATGTGAACCTAATTATAACTTTAAAATATATCCAAGTTAAATAATAATAATACTAAACCTAATTGAACACTATATTAATTTAAACCCTAATTGTAAACCTAACAAACAATAAGCCAAAATGAACCAATTAACATTATACAAAATGGAACCCTCAACCTAAGCCAAATTCTACCTTAAACCAAATGAAGATATTTTAAAAAAAATCTCAATTATAAATATTCATTCTTTACAAATTATTTAAATAATTAATTTAAAATAAGTTTATGGACTTATAAATTAATAAATATTTATTTGTTTAATTTCTTTTGGGTTGCGATGCTACTAATATATATATATATATAAAGAAAGCCAAGACATATTGAGGCTTTCATTATATAATATATCTCAACAAAATAGAAAAATGAAAGCCTTGATATCTCTAGGCTTTCTTTCTTTATATATATATATATATATATATATATATATATATATATATATATATCTCTAGGCTTTCTTTCTTTATATATATATATATATATATATATATATATATATATATATATATATATATATATATATATATATATATATATATATATATATATATATATATATATATATATATATATATATATATATATAGAAGCTAGTATATTTATATTTAATATTTTATATAATACAACATATTTTATTATATGATGATACGAAAATTTATATAATATAATATAATATTGTGTGTTTCTATCTATATATATTATTTTATAGTTTTTGAATATGGGAAAACAGGCTTTGATGGGCCCCTGAAACCTAGTACAGTCAAAAATCGAAAGATAAATTTTACAACACACCTAAAAAGACATATATTACTTTATAGTTATATAATATAACATATAATAATATTATATTATATTATATATTACTATTTATTTTTAGGGGGAAAAATTAAATAATATTATAATAAATTTAGGTGTGTAAGTTATTATTTTTTATTTTTTTAATAATTTTTATATTTTGATAGTAAAAGTTTTTACTTTCTTTTTAAATTTTAGTTTTAATACCTTTTAATATATATTTTTTGATCGATAATAGTTATATTTTATTTATTTAAACTAAAAAGTACATTTGCATCAAACTTCCAAAAAAGAAACCACTCCCCCAAACCATCCCCAACCACCATCTAGTCCTACTATCTAAAACCATAGTTTTTCAAAATGTATACTGCTCAGACCCTACCCCACCCCCACATCATCCGTAACGAAATTCAAAATACGTCATGCCAAAAGTTGGTCGAAGAGTTTATCGTTTAAAAGAAAATAAAGTTTTAAGTTTATCAACTAAAAAAGAAACATCTAAACAAAAAGATGTGCCCAGAGGTACCTTGATTCAGTGAAATCCTCATCTTCCCACAGAGGCGTTTGAATCTCCAGTTCTTGCTTCTGCATCTTCGGCCACTAACCCTCGCGAAGCTGGTCTTTCTGTCTCACCATCTCTCCCACCTGCCACACCACCCACTACACCCTATCTTGCCAATTCCGCTAATAATTTTCGCGTAATCGGTCTACTGTATCTCATCTTCTCTGCCAATCTCACATCCCCACCCTCCTTTGGAATTACATCTTCGATATCCATAATCTAGACAAACATTGTCAGCCCTTCCCATCCTCGCTTCGCGTCTTCTTTAAAACAAACTCAGACTTCCTCACGATGGCTAACGAATTGAATTCACGAGTGTCTCACCTGCAACTCCCCATTCTCCTCTGGGATGCCTTCAGCAAGATTGAAACCCTACCCCGACACAACCCATTCCAGCAGGGACTCCAAATTTAACATGTACTCTTGTGGAATGATTTTCTTGAGAAATTTTCTCACTTCCTCACAGGTATAACCCAACTCCAGTCCCCACGCCATGTTAAAAGAATAAATATCTCTCTGCATTTGTATCTGTGGCCGATAACCGCCACCTCTTCACCCAAGACCAGTTGAATTGCCTTAAAAAATAATGGATCTTTTGCAAGAAACATCTTCTCAAGCTTCTTTAAGGGGACGGGTCCTCAAAAAGCTGACATTAACTTGGAAGACTACAGAGTGAAATTGGCTTCCATTTTGGTACTCACTGAACAATTGCTGAGAATTCTGATGTAATCTGTCAAAATTTGTCTTCACCAACTTATCGACTCTTCTCATTAAATGTGCGAGCATTCCTAAATTAGTATTCAATGCAACCCACTCCACCATCGTCGCTATTTTAGAAAGCATTCCACAATAAATGCTCATTAACGCGACCTTACTAAGAAGAAAAGTCAGTTGTCTGACATGAAATTTGAATTTTTTGACGTACCAACTTGGCACGTAGCCTTAACTCCATCTCACTCTTTCTTTTTTGCAGTCATGCCACCTCACTTCCCCTAGCGCGAGCTCACACGCTTCATTCGACAGCCCATCCGCAATGACATTTCCTCCTCTTTTCACATGCGAGATGCAATAATTTTGGAAAGATTTCACCTTTTCACTTATATTGTGTACATATTTATTCAATTTCCAGCACGGTGTATAGCCTTTGATCAAGGCCTGGACTACAATTTGGGAGTCACCCTCCAGGTGTACCTTTGTCAGCTTCATATTTGCTGCCAGTTCAGCTGATAGTAAGGCTGCGTGAGCCTTTGCCTCATTATTAGTGTCATATCGTAGCCTTCTTGCAATTGTAAAGAGGATCTCCCCTTCATCGTCACAAGCCACACATCCTACGCCTGAAATCCCTGGATTACCTTTTGACGCCCCATCAAAATTTATTTTCACCCACCCCCTCTCTGGTTTTGACCATTTCAACGTCTCCCCCATCCAAAGGAACATTCAAAGGATTAACCCTGGAAACCCATGAAAGGGTCTAATACCTTCCAATATTAACTTAGAAGATAGTTTCCTTATATTTTATTTTCTCTCCTTTTTAATATTAATTAGTGTTTTTATTTTTTCATCTTTACGTTTCTATTTGTTATACATATTTATTTTGTTAATACTAATCTATGGTAAAAAAATTATATTTTTATAGTATTTTATAATTAATAAGCTTTTATTTTAAATTATTTTATTTTATTTCTTTAATTATTAATTTAATGTAATCTCTAAATTTTCTATTTATAATAATAAAATTAAGTTATTTATAATTTTTGTAATTTATTTTGATAGTATTAATCTACAAATGTTTTGTGCATTCTATTTGTAATCAATTTATTAATTTAATAATAATAAATACAATGATTTTCAAAGCACAAGGTTCAAAAAAGTTGATTAATTAAAAATAGAGCTAAATTATTTAACTCCTTATATTAAAATTAAACCAAAACCACATTGAAACCTACCCTTTAATCTAATTTAACATTAAATAAAATTAAACACTAATCCTATCACTAAAACAAATATCCAACCTTAAGATGCCACTAAACTGTAAGCAAAAATTAAACATAAATCATATTAAACCCTATCCATAAACTATAATTAAAATTTAACCCTCTACCAAACACTTAATCAAATTGAATCATTATCCTAAGTAATATTAAACCCTATCCCTAAAGCTAACTAAACACTAAACCAAATTGGACATTAATCTTAACCCTTGACCAAGTTTAACCCTAGTACTTAACCAAATTGAATTGTAAAATAACAATATACATAATTGAATATTCACTTTTAAAATAATTGAACATTAAATTGAAATGGAATGCCAAACTTCAACCTAATTTAAGACTACACCAAATTAAACACTAATACAAAACCAAATTGAACCCTTAACCTAACACTATATCAAAATCAACCATAACCCTAAAGCATGTTAAACCCTATCCCTAAACCTACCTAAACATTAAACCAAATTGTATTATAACCCTAATCCTTAACAAAATTTAACCCTCATACTAAGATAAATTGAACTGTAAGCCTAACACTACACATGAAACACATAATTGAATGCTTATTTTTAACATAAGTAAACTTTAAATCAAATTGAACATTAATCTTTAACATAATTTAATACCAAAAGAATGGAATACTAACACAACCAAATTGTAACCCTAATAACCTTAAACATACTTAAACATAATTGAATGCTAAAATAACCCTAAACAAAATTGAATAATAAACCCAACTCAATGATAACCATTACTAAATTATATTTGCTATTTTCAATTATAAAATAATTTAACATTTTTATTTTAAATGATTTATTTTAATTATATTATTTATTTTAATTAATTATAATATTATATTATTTAAATTAATTATTAAATTATATATAATTAAAAAAATGGGAATGGGCCTTAGCGAGGGCTACGAGGCCCATTCCCCTTCTTTTAAATTATATTTTTAATAATTTTTTAAGATTTTTTTTTAATATATATAGTTTTTTAACTGTAGTTTAATTACATTATATTTTTTATTTTTTAATATATTTTATTTATATTATATTTCTTTTCTTTTTTTAATATATTAATATTAAAATAAGTAATAATATTGATATATTATTATTTATTTATATAATAAATTAATTTATAATTATTAATAAAAAATAATTTAAATTATTTTACTTTTTAATACTAATAATTTATATTGAGTTTATAATTGATTAATTATTATTAGTAAGCCACAATCCATACAATAGATCAAAAGTTGTTTCTCGATTAAATAAATATTAGTGTTAGAGATAGAGTTAGAGCTAGGTTGGGATTAGAAATGGTGTTATGGTTAAGGTTAGAGTTGGAGTTATTATTGGGATAGAGTTACAATTAGTGATAAGATAGGTATAAGTCTAGGGTAAGGGTTAGGGTTAGGGTTACAATTAGAAAGTGTTAATTTTAGAATTAAGGTTAGGGTTAAATTTACAATTAAATATAGAATTAGGTTTAGGTTTAGGGTCGCAATTATAATTAGTGGTAGTTTTAGAATTAGGGATAGGGTTAGAGATAGATTTAGAGTTATGGTTGGGGTTAGAAATAGCGTTAGTGCCAAGTTATGGTCTGGTTAGTTAGAGTTAGAATTAGTGTTCATTTTAAAGTTGGGGTCAAGGTTAAGGTTAAGGTGATTTATAAATAGTGCTAGAGTTAGGCTTAGGGTTGCAATTGGGATAAAATTATGATTGGTGTTAGAATGTTATATAAAATTATTAAAGATATATACACTAAACTTAAAATTAGATCTAGTGTTAAATTTTTATAATGTATTAAAGTTATATATGCTAGTGTTAGAATTTGTGTCAATGTTAGTGTTATAATTTTATATAGATTGTTAAGCTTTCTTTTTGCTATGTTAAAAGACTACTGATTTATTAATTGAATATATTAAAAATAAAAAAAATAATATATATATATATATATATATATATATATATATATATATATATATATATATATATATATATATATAATTTAAAAGATATCAAAATATAAAAAAAATTAAGAACACCGGCAACCAGGGAGAAAACGACGGCAACGACAAGCCCAATAAAACACGACAGAAGCAAAAAAATGCAAATGTGGGGGCCCCACCATATCCAAAGATTAGATTGCATTGCCTTGCCACCCACAATAACATTAAACTAGCAATTGCACTTTGGTGTGCAATGGGTACGCCGAAAAGAAGATGGTGAAATAAAAGAACAACAATAAAAACATTATATGGTATAGTATAGGTCCTATGGAATCAATGAAACAAGATTGTGATGTTACAATTTGTAGTATATCCAAAAATGAAAATATGATCAAATGGAAAAGCAATTTGGTAAAATAGAATAAATTTTTAACAAGTTAGACCATTTCAATGATTCATTGTATCAAGATAATTATTTAATGAGCAAAATTAAGTAGAATCAATTAAAACAAGATTGAGATATTAGGATACATCAAGTCTTTAACCATGTAAAGATCATACATATTTTCAGCAACTGTAAGTGTTTGAAATAAATGATAGGTAGATTGATATGTTAGGGCGAAACCATTCTTTTGATGATTTCACATGCTGTTACAAAACACAAAAAAATTGTCAAATAGAGTTTTTTAGAGCATAGTCCATATAAGGACAAAGAGTTTTGGTTTGAACAAATGTGTGAACATGTTCTGTTTTAGTACAGGGACTTGTTTTTAACAATTTTGTAAATGATCCACTTATAAGAAATTCTGATGTAATAAAATAAAGGAAAATGAAATTTGGAATGGAATGAAAACATCATTTTATTCTCTAATTTTAAAAATTCATATAAGAATGGTGTTTGTTGCTTTCAAAAGCATGGGAAAGTTAGAAGATTCAATGTGATAAGGGGTTGAAGAGCAAAAACCTGGAGTTGTTGTACTTATGTATGATCTGTTGAAGAGTTTGCATTTGACAACGTTGTTAGTCATTACTCTTCTTGTTTTCGCCGAGCAACATATGGGCTATGTTGTATACGTGAATATCTCTGGAACGTGAATGTAGGGTGTATGCGAAGACTTGTAAGGTCACGAACCATTGAAATTGCTGTGAATGTGAGCCCTTGGCGATCAGTATTGCCGATGTCAATTGTTGCTCTTTGAAGCGTGAGGCCTTGTGCTTTGTGAATTGTTAAGGCCCATGCCATTTTTAGTGGTAGCTAATGGCGAAGACCACGACTAATTGGAACAAGAGGGGTATTTTTTGGGTTGTTGTGGTCCCAAACTGGGCCAATGTAATTTTTGAATTGAACAACAACAAATAAGGGAAGTTCAGGTGGTATTTCACCACCATTATATACAATTTCTTTGACTTGTCCAAGTGCACCATTGACAAGTCTTGTTTCCACCCACAAGTTTGTAGATAACATAACTTCTTGGCCAATACATAAGAGGAACTTAGATTCAAGTTGATCCTCATCTGGATTTAAGCATGTGAATCCCCTGAGTTGTTCTGCAGTAGAAAGGGCAATAGGTTTTGCCATAGACAACAACATGTGTTTGTTATGTAATGATACCATTTCATTTGTTGCAAATAGGTGTGTGGATGATAAGAATATAGATTGCTTTGCATAAGAAAGCGCTGAATTTGACCGAGACATTAAAAGTTGCCAGTCTGCAATTGTAGGTTCTGCATTTCATAAATTGGAGAGAAGTGCACGAAAGGCAATTTGAGTAGGTTGCTCTCCAGTTTGACGAAATATTTTTTTCAATGTTATAACTGTTATGAAGCTACGCCATAATGTCCCTCCATATGAAGTTGAAGCATACATAGGTATGTCCTTGACAGGTGGTAGTTGGCCCAAGTCACCAAAGAGAATGATTGAGCGTCCTCCAAATTGGAGCTGGTTATGGGCAGGGAATGCCTCACGTAACCTAATATCAATGTGTTGTATTAACTTTGGACCAATGAAGCTCATTTCATCAATTATAATGTAGCGAATGAAGTACATGCTTTCTTGGAAGCTTGCCAATATTTGTCCTTGTAGAGGGACCATTTCTTTGATTGGAATTCAGAGTGCTGAATGAATTGTTGATGCTTGTATGTTGAATGCCGCAACTCCTGTTGGTGCGAGGAGCAATAATGGTGATTGTCTAGTTGGTGCTGATCTTGTGAGTGTTGACTTTATGCTTTTTATGAGGTGTGACTTTCCTGTGCCTGCAGTTCCTTGAACAATAATTTTCAATGGTGGTTGCAAACTATTACCATGTAGATGTGAAATAACTATATCATATGCCCTTTGTTGTTGTATACATAGGTTATTTTGGCTCTGCTGCTGGATAACATGCTGGGGTTGAAATGTTCGGTGATTGGAGTGTATGAAATTTGTAGCTATTTGTTTTTCTTGTGGACTGAAGTGATGTTCCCCCCAGTCATGGTTCAAGTCAATATCACGTTGGCCAAGGATATCAAGTTCATCCAGGTGAATAGGAAGTCCTAGGTATGAAGCTGACAATACTTGCCATTCATTGAGGACACTTTCTGGTATTTGTTCTGCATCGCTTGAAGGAGTGCTAATATTGGATTTTTCATCTGCTTCTGGAGGCGTGCGATGTACATGCCATGGGCTGTAGTTGTGTGAGAACCTTTGCCACTATGCTTGAATTTCATCATCTGTTGAGCTGAAATCCATTGCAATGTTGCGGAATGGGTGGTATAGTAATAGTTCACTCCAACAAAATGTTTGATAACTTTTTTCTTCCTCTGCAGGAATGGTTGTGAATCATGGGGATACTCGAACTAGTACTGGTGTGGGGTATGTGCAAGCTAATGAGTCACAAATTCATGGAAGTCTGTGCATTGGAAAATGCGCTCCGCAAAACAGGCCCCCGTTTTCAAAAAATAGGGGCCCGTTCTAAAAAACGGGGGCCCGTTAATGGTTCGGCCTCCCGAGCCGAAAGGTCGCGGGGTGCCGAAGCTAAATAAAATGGGCCCCCATTTATAAACAAAACGGGGGCCCGTTTTTAAAAACGGGCCCCCGTTTTTAAATTCTATTTTTACCATTTTTTTGGACAATTTTTCATTTTCAATGTGACAGTGAGTTGACAAGAAGAGATCAAAAATGGGGCCCCGTGCTGTGGTTTCCACTTCAAGCCTCCACCACTATCCCAGGTACACATTCAGTCATCTATTTTCACATTTCATAATTTTCTTGTATATTTTTTTTGTTTTTTAATGTATTATTTAGTTTTTTTTTATTATTTTAGTTTTTTTTTATAGTAGCATATAAATAAATTATTTTTTATATTTGTAAATTCTTGATTTTGATCTAAAATATTTTTGAACAGTTAACCCTAAACTGTAATCAACAAATTTAGAAACCAAAACCAAACCTAGATAATTAACAAAACGAAATCGACACAAACAAAAAATCGAAAATGAAATGGAAACAAAAACAAAAACGTTCAAAAATGAAATTGAAATAAAACCGAACATATGTACCTAAATTGTTCTTAATCCTCATTAGGCAATACAAAAGTTACCACTAAATTAGTATAACCTTAAAAGTAATTAACATTACTCTTCAAATTTTAGATATGAAAGTTTAGGCTTAGGTTTATGCCATGTCATGGCATAAAGGTCCTATTATGGTCCTATTATGTCATGTGATGGTATAAAAGGATCAATTATGGACACAATTTTAGAGCAAAGCTAGATAAGTTACTAAAATTGGAGTTTGGTTTACATAGGTTCATAAAGGAAGCTAATATGCCAAATATATAATTCATTAATACAAAATAAAAAATATTCTTGATTTATAATGTTGATTGATAATGAGTTTTCTAAATGGGGTGCTAATTATATATACATCCGAAAGATTTGAAAAATATAATTCCCAAGAAGTATTTTGAATATCTCTAGAAGTATATTGGTATATCTAGAATGTAATTTATATTATAAAAGATTTGATATATGATTTGAAGTTGGTAGATATTTTGAGGAATATTTATTAGATTATGTTATGATTAAGCTAATATTAGAAGAATGGTTTTAACAACATCTTTTGGTTTTAAAAGGTGCACAAGGTTTGAAGTTGAAATCATATTCGATTGTATATAATATTAAATTGTTAAGGAGCTATTTTTTTTAAAAATAGTTAATTTAAGATATTAGTTGAATCTATTTGAGAACGTGAGATAGTCCTAATGAACACATGAATTAAATTAATGAACCTAGGACAATCACAATGAACATATGATAGTCCCAATGAGCCTCAAATGATCCTAATGAATGTAGGGCAGTCTTAATGAACCTAAGAAAGTCCTAATGAGCCTAAGAAAGCCATAATGAACTTGGGACAATCCTAATGAACCTAGGATAGTCCTAATGAACCTACGATAGTGTAAACAAGCCTAGGATAGTGTAAGAAAAAATCACTACAAAAAAGACCTCAAATGCGTTAAATGAATTTCCCAATAACACACTCGTGTTTATCTTTTTTTGGTCATTTGGCTACCTTTTTTTACAACATCTTGGTGTATACGCCCCTAAGAAGACCTTTTCCTCAAAAATTTCTTGGATCATGAACTCCTCATGTGCACCAAACATAAGTTGTCACTTGGAAGCTTCTAGTGCACACAATCCTTTCAATCAATCTACTCCATTGATCTCTCAAAACAATCTTAGTCTTTAATCCTCTATCCTTCATGACTATAAATAAATCATTATATGAGCTATTTTCAAGAACTCTTGTAATGCAATGTTATGTTGCCAATTTAAGCACCTTACATCCTATCTTGGTCACAAATCCATCTTGAAGCCATCAACCTTTAGCTACAACAAGAGTTTTCTTTCTGAGATACTATTGTCTTTCATCTTTTATACATTATCCTTTAACTCGATCTAAAGGTGGTACTTATGCATAGCATAATGGTTTGAAATTCATAGTTTAAGTCCTTTATTGATTTTTTATGCTTGCTTGCATACACATATATTGCTAGAATTTAGCAATTCTTTATAGCTTCTATTTTAGTTTATTTATGAAAGAGTATAAATGAAGCTATATTTAAAGTCAAAATTGTAAGATCCCCTCAATCATTGAGGTAGAATTCAAAATTGATTTCACCTCTAATATATGAAAAATTTAATTTGTCTGTACATATCAAAATCTTTCAAAATTTTGCATATTAAACAATAAAATATTGTGATGAACAAGTCTCTAGAGTCTTAAAAACCTTTATTTTCATAAAGTTCCAACACTGCATTTTTTCCCTAAAATATTCTCTTTGATTAATACGAAATTTTAAAATGGTTGCCACTTAAAGTATTAGGTCAGCGAAAGGAATTGGGATATTTAAAAATAGGCTTGCATCACTTTTTTAGCTTCATTGAGTTGTAGTTTGTTCATTGACTTAATAATTAAGTGCTTGCAAGTATGATAGTGGAATTTAGGAATGAGGATCATATAGTATGTTAGGAATTTTATTTGGAATGTTAGTCAAAATAATATTCTAGTTGATAATTATAAATGCATGTGTAAAATATTGTTGAAATTGATTATTTTAAAAGTAAATATTGCAAGGTTAATTTTGTTTTTAATTGTTGGCATGTTGTGTTGATTTTTATGTAAGAGTTTCATTTCTTATTCAACTTTGTAAGAGAATTTGTGTATGAATTGATATCTTAAATTTTATAGAAAGATTATATATGAAAACAAATGATTGCGGAGTTTTATAATAAATGATTTATAGAAAATAATATTTTTTGAAGGTTTTATAAATTATAATCTTGTGTAGATTTGATTATGGGAGAAATTTAATGGTGAAATATGCTTAACTCTTCAAAAGTTTTGATGTTTTGTCTTTACATGACAACCACTTGGAATATAATATGTTTTAAGTATGTCATTTATAGTCATGGGAGATTAGTTTTTTTTTAAGATTGTCTGAAGACTAATCAATGTAATATGAATTGATGGCAATTATCTCAAAACTATGTAATTGGATTCTAATAAATTATCATGTACACTAAAACACTAGAAATATGAAGCATCCAAACACACACGTGCATTTTTCAAAATAACTTTAAGTTAAAGTTAACAAAATATTATGTTGTCTTAGTAATATTGTTTCCATGCTATATATTCTTACACTAGAAGGAGGATCATCTTATTTCTCACTTCCTTATTGATCTTATGTATGAAATATTTTATATTGATTTTAATAGTTGATGCATTTTACAAGAAATGAATTTATTAAATTGAATATATAATAGATTTATGATGTTTCATTGAAAGTTTTTATTAAGTTTTGTGTGCAAATTTTATATTTCAAGATTCAATAGTATGTACATGTATATTTTTTTAAGTTCAATATTATATTATATATTTCATGTGTATCTCATTCAACAACATAGAAATGTTACTATTTATAAATGTTTTTTTTTTAATTTAGTAAAATAGATTCTTCTTTGACATAGAGTTGTATATAATTCATGTATATCTTTATATATGCAGGAGTTCTTTGTTATCATGGATGTCTTTGACATAGATGAACTATTAGGTGAAAATCCCCCACCACAACCCCCTCCTCCTCCTCCTCCACCTCCACCACCACCACCACCACCACCACCACCACCACCACCCCCTAGATTGGATGAAATTAGTTTAAGAGAACGAATTAATGAAAACCTACAAGTGATTGAACAAAACATTGCTGCTATCCAAAATGAGCAAGTCACGCCACCCCATCTTGTAGACTTTGCAAAATCAATGCAAACTATTGTCGAGTCAGTTAGATCTGTTGATTCTCAATTAGATCAATTTCATAGACGACGACAAGAGTTGCGTGATTTTTATGCTGATGGTTTAACTTATAGGCAAATCACTGATTTGAAAATAACCAAAGCTCATTTATGTCCATATTTTACCAACCCAAAAACAAGAGAACCAATGCAACCTAACCAGAAAAGAATTTCAATTAGGTGGTGTGTGCATCCAGAAATGGCTAGATACTTTTGGGATAGATGGTGGATGGTTTTTGATTATCCACCACATCATAATTATGAGGTCCCTTTTTATTTTTTGAAGAAATTATACTGTGAGTTTGTAATGAACCAAAAACCAAATTATTTTGATATTAAGTCATTCCAGGGTGTTGGTCGTGGAATGCCACAGCATAGATTAGGGGCATGGAGTAATAATCCCCTACCGGATCCACCCATAGTTCCACTTGTTGCTCCATCAATTCCTGTAGATGTCCAAAATACATCATTCATTTCGACATTAGATGCTTTGACTTCCCTCACAGGTAACTTGAGTGAGCAAGCTGCTCACATGGCATCTGCTCCTCGATGGATGCCACATATGTGTTTGAGTTGTCATGAGACGTGTGTAAGTCCTACTATTGCTACATGATCTACTTCAGTTCCAGATGAGCATGATGCAGCAGATGATAGTATGATGACATCTTATATGGATTTTCTTTGCTCGGATGTTCATCTTGACCAGGTATAGATATATATATACATGTACACATGTCAATCTTTTTATACTTCATTAAATATAGGTATAAACTAAGTGCATCTCTTTTTTTATACAATCTAATACTTCATTAAATAAATTTTGTTTATGTAGATAAGGACTACACCTAATATTAGAGTCAATATTGCATCTACTGGAGCACAACTCGGCACACCTTATGGGGTATAGTATAAATTTCTATCTAGACATTGTACTAGATCTTTTTAAGTTAATATGTTATCATCGTATACTATATAAATTTTCATGTTGATACATTGAATGCTTCTTTCTCCAGGATTCAGGTCATGAGGGACCCTCTACATCACATCGAGAAGAGGGTCTGACTATTGTGACACCATCTATGGTATGTATCTTATAATTCTTAAATTAAATATGAACTCTTACAATATTGTAACTTAACTTGAAATTATTTAGTACACATATATATGTTCACTAAATATGATTTCATTAAATGCATGTATGCAGGTGGACACTACCATTAGGATAGGTTATCCTCATAATTTTGATCAGAGCCAATTTGAATGCACATCGACATCCTTTGAGGTATTAATATGTAATACTTAATTTGATCTTATTTTGACTCTTAATTTAAGATTTAATTGGACACTTTGAATTTGACCTTGTACAGGAGTTAGCTAGCACTACATTTGGTGTTGATACTGCACAAGATACTGCTAGAGGATCTGATGAGCATATGGTAAGTTTGTAACTTAATTTATGAATTCTACTATATTTGATAAATGATTCTTTTAATAGTTAATTTCAAGTAATATTTTAATATTATTTTTTTATTGTACAGCATGAGACAGGTGGATCTGGACCACGTCTCGGGGACAAGAGAGATACTGCTAGAGGATCTGATGAGCATATGGTAAGTTTGTAACTTAATTTACGAATTCTACTATATTTGATAAATGACTCTTTTAATAGTTAATTTCAAGTAATATTTTAATATTATTTTTTTATTGTACAACATGAGACAGGTGGATCTGGACCACGTCCGGGGGACAAGAGACCACGAGATGTTATTGATGATAGCACTTAGATTTTACTATTTATTTGGCTTTGATATGTACTTTTTTATGGACTTTACACATTTGTTTACACATGCACATACTTTATATATATGGATAGTTGCATAATAGGATTAGATCATATATATTTTGTGCATACTTTATATATTTTGTGCACATTAGATATTATGTGGAGTGAACATCATATTACCATCTAGACATATATATGGATTAGATATTATATGGAAATTATTTGGACTTGAAATTTTACTGTTTATTTGGCTCTGATATGTACTATTTTACGGGCTTTACATATTTGTTTACACGTGCACACACATACTTTATATATATGGATAGTTTCATAATAGGATTAGATCATATATATTATGTGCATACTTTATGTGTATTGTGCCCATTAGATATTATGTGGACTTAAAATTATGTGCACATTAGATCATATATATTGACTTGAAATTATGTGGACTTGAAATTTTGTGCATACTTTATATATTATGTGGACTTGAAATTCTATTTATGGAAGTTGTGCTTAAACAACTTTATAGGCATTATGTGGACTTGTAATTTTATTTTTGGAATTTCATTTAAATAGTTCTTGTGATTAGATAAACTAAATGTGCATACATCATGAACTAAGTATCAAAACATATCTTATAATTATAACATATTCTAAATTAAAAAGTATCATTTAACAAATATAATGAATAGAACTTGATTAAAACATAATTATCTCATTCATAAATTTGACCAATAGTCTCTCATTTATGTATATTGTACACAAAATGTAATCAAGAAGACATATCTAAAATAAAATAAATAGTATATTTAAATAACTTTGTTTTCATTGATGCCTTCTACTTGTGGTAGACCTGAAACAAAATTTTACTAGATTCATTCCGTTATACCATCTGCATCCTCTCTCTTTTGCAAATAATCTATAATTGTCTCGTGCTCTTCCATAGAGAGAGTCCATAATTGTTTATTAGCAGGCCTGCCACGATATCTATCCAATTTTATATTAGTTGCCACTACCAAATGCGAGTAATGTATAATCTTCTTCTCTAATTCATAATCTTCAAATGCGGGCAATCCATTCTTTCTTGTTAGATATTTGCGTAGCCAAGTGCCAACAACAACCACAGATCCTGTTGGATAGTCATAACCATCATCATCTACTCGAGGAGTAGTTAGCTTATGTTTTGGCTCTACACATCGAGCCAACCAATACTCTGTCCCCTCTTCATTGTCCTCTGGTGCAACAACAACATAGACATGTCCTGTGCACAAAACAATTTTATTTTAATATTTAATGAGAAATAAAAACAAAAATATACACTGTAAGATTTCATAAATTTATGTACTATTTAATAAATCAAAACAAATTTCAAAAATAATTTTACCTTGTTGTATAAGATCTGAAATGCGATCATAGTCATTTGATGCAAACATTTGATCCATATCTTCATCAGTTCTTTCATGCGGATCATTTGCATCTATGGGTGTCAATGATCTTTGTTGCCATTCTTCAACCCATTCTTTATTCTCACAAAATTCCCAATCTCCGGAAACACAAAATTGACAAAAGCAAGCAAGTTGCCTTGTGAATATAGTCCATGTGTTTGAATTAGAACTCTTAAACGAATGCCATTTAGCTGATCCAATGATGGTATTACAATCATGCCGAATAGGAATACTATCTTCCTCTATCAACCAGAAGAAATGTCGAATTGCAGAGTTTTCAGTTGATCCTTTTGACAACTTTGAATTGCACCAATCTACAACTGCACGAGCATCTTTGAATTTCACTGCATCCTCGAATTTCAATTGTTCTCTAGCAAGAGCTCTTTTTATACAGGCACCGGCTCCATCGTGTTCCCCCTTACCATGTCCTGCTTCAAAAAAACTCCATAAATGTTGGACATTGGTTATCTTGTGAACTTTGCATAGCCAATAAAACATTCTTGCATTTTTGAATTGTCCAGTGCAGTTATCTGACCATATCATATGTTGTTTCATGTCAATTTCTCTTTCCTTAAGATTATCATAAAATACCTCGAAGCAATGTTGGACAAACTCTGAAGAGTGTAATCGATTATCGCTAACATAGAAATGATACTCCCTCAAAAATTTTCTGTTATCTTCTGTACTGTCATGGTCATGTCTATATATAATGTGCACAAATATGACCACTTGCACTGAGTTGTAGTATTGTGATTGAGTTTCCTCTTGTGGTTTTAGAGTATAATTTTCTGCAAAATCCACAACTGATACTATTGTTCCAACTGGAAATGTGTTCTTGCATATGCGAAACTGTCCATCAAGCCATCGGGCATGTTGGGAATGTTTCACATATTTTGGAACAATATGAGTTTTAAACTCACTAATAAATGCATTCACACTATTCTGTTCTGTAATCAATTCTAAAAGTTTCCCCATCTTTCCATCCTTTAGAGGGTATTCTATATTTTTAAATCTCCTAACATCAACCATTTTTTGTCCAAACTCAAATGAAACATGTTCATGCAAACATTCACCTATCGAAGAATAGTTCCCACATAAATTGCAAAGACCATAAATGCATGAACTGGAAAGAAATAATTGTTCATTAGGTGGTTTACAAAATAAACTTCCAATAAAATCTTTTATAGTTTCAGGTGGAACATAAACACCACAATCCTGCACAAGATCATTACCATGCAACATACAACGAATATATCGAAAAACATCATAATAGTAACGAAACTGGACATGAGTTTTACAACAACAAGATATTCTTTGTTTATTGATTTTAACATACCAGGGTTTGCATTTTTCAAATGATCTTTGACTAATTCGTAAATTCATTAACATAGATTCATCACTAAATTTTTTAAAGAATTCAGTTTGAGTCATGTCAAGAAGATGTTTTGGATAAGGATCACGAATTTTTGATCCCACCCTTAACTTTAAAACATCTCTAGCATTTGATGAAACTCTAGTGTTATCATGCCAAAATTTTGCAATTAATTGTTTAGTTTCATCATTTAATTTCATGTTCGACCTTTGAAGTCTACCACTAAAACTCCAACAATGGTTTAGTGGATCAATTTCAATTGTGTCTCTTCTTTTGGCCGCTCTTGACAAGGTTCTACGATGTAAGTTCAAATAGCCACTTATATCACTTAACATTCTTTTACTAACAATCATTTTGTCAACTATAGCAGTCGTTATAACTCTACGTGCTGCATTCTTATCTTTAGATCGACTTGTTTTTCCTATAGAATCAATGGCACTGGCAACAGTAGATACAACTTGCTTATATGATTCATCTTTTCTTTTTGGTTTTTCATAAATACCTATTTTTTTCATGACTTTACGCATTTTTAACATTTTTATTAATTGTAGCATTAATTGACATTGGAATCCTAACTTTTTATTATAGAAAAATTGTTTATATAATTTGTTTGCATGTGTTCTGATTTGTCTCCAAGAAACTAGCCCATTAAGATTATCTAGCACATTGCTATCAATAGTAAACAAATTACATTCATTTTCTTTTAGAGAGGGTGGTGTAATATTTTCAATTTTTATTTCTTTTCGTATTGGTGTATGAAATTTATATCCAGCTTCATTTAAATTAGGAATTTGATTGGCATCATAGTCATCGGGATTTAAAAACATACCAGGATTCGCATCCACATCAACATTTGCATCAACAGTCATACCCGTGTGTGGTTCTACATTTCTTGCATCCATCATGATGTCTTCAATGGTCTCATCTACAACGGGCACTAAACTAGATGCTTCATAAGTGTTATTCAATTGTCGTTGTTGTGATCTTCGATCTCTTTGGCGTTTTGCCTCCTTCTCTCTTTGTCCTTGAATTTCGTCCACTGTCATTGTCCTCTTTTTTTTCTTTTGACGTTGCTTAGAACCCATTTTTACAAACTCGTCTTCAAAAAATAATATCTTTTTACTGAGTTCTTCAAAAAATCGTGTAAAAAATATTAAAAAGTACTGCCAAATGATGTAAAAAATCTTTGTCAGTACGGATTTCAATGATAGTGTCGTAAATCGATGCAATCTATCTTTTTTTTTACAGTAACGGTTATTTAGAAACGGGTGCTCGTTATTTAAATAACGGGCCCCCGTTTTAATGACGGGTCCCCGTTTTTAAATTGTGGTCAACATGTAGTTGAAATTGAGTGGGAATAGCATGTTTGTTTATATAAATTGAAATATGTTAATTTTCTTTTTTCTACAAATTTAGTTTTCAAAAAAGAAGTCTTAAAAGTAGCATTCAAGTTGAGATTGATTTGTTTGAAAAAAATAAGTGTTTTAACGGTTGTTGAATTTATCCACCAATGTTTACTTTTTTTTTTTAACTCTTTTTAAACTATTTCTAGTTAAAACATGGAGAGTATATAATGAGTTTTATACATCTCGTTTAACATTGAAACAAACTTGTAACAAATATTTTGTAGAGTATTCCTTGTGATACAACTCATCTAGGCTATCTGTAAACTATTTAGTTCAAAAAATAAAGTTCTAAGATACATCAATATGAATCGGTTATGTAAAAAATATCTTTCCAAATTTGATGAGTGTTTGAAGCTCAAAGAATCATATTATATAAGACAATTTACATTGATGGATTAGGCATGTCACATAATACACAAATAAAAGTTTATTTATTTATTTATCTCGATAATTTACATTGATAGAAGTTTGTTTAGTAACTTTTTAGTATCTCAACTGATAGTTGTAGCTGAAATATAAGTGTACGGTGATTACATTGTAAGAAGCTAAAATAGCTAATCATATTTTTTTAGTATGCCTCATATGCATGAATGAAAAAGGAGGTAGAGGAGTCTTTATCACTTGAATAGTGTCGGTGACAGTATGTCTCATTTAGGAAAGTGAATAGCCCATCTAATTGAGTGTAACTCGCTTGGAATGTTGACAACGTCTCCTGAAGTTTTTCAATATCCAATTCTTCCACAAGAGGTGTTGATTGACATGTATGTTCGAATTTATGTAAAATATCATGACAGCTACTGGACACAATTGAAGCCAGATTTTGGACATCAGTTGCAAGACACTCTGGTTTATTCACAGAAAAACATGAACACTCTGGTTTATTCACAGAAATACATGATTCTGCTGGCATGGTTGTGATATCCATTGACAATAAAGGGCTTTCAATACTTTTAGTTGTATCTCCAGCAGACAGTTTAATGATATCATCACAGTTTGTATCTTTGGCCATTTCCTGATAGGAGTAAATTTGAAGAATGTATAAGTATGAAATAAATAAATAAAATAAGGATGGGGTAACTATACTTTGTGTAAAACGAAACATAATGAAATGTTTAAATATGAGTGTCCATGTTATTAAACTATAAAAAGTAAAAATTGAAATTCGAAATTATTTTTTAAAATGGAAATAACTATTTCAAATATAAATAAGTGAAGAATATAATTTCTATCTATTCAAATGTTGATGTGCAATAGTTATGCTGAACAGGTGTGGAAAGACAGTAAGGAAAGAATTGATCTATTTTTCAAATAAAGTTGTGTATCACATAAGGTGTATTGGTAGGATATTTAGTGAATGATGTTATTTATGCAATAAGAGTCTCAATGGTAGGATATTTAGTGAATGATGTTATTTATTGAAGCCTCCATCAACATGATCTTAAGAAAGAAAGAAAGAAAAATCTCAAAAAAACAAACACACTTTTAGATTAACATATACCCAACAAAAAAATAACTCTTAGGAAATCTCATTCATCGAGAAATTACAAATATATGTAGTAGAGAGATAGAGCAAGATGGAGATAAAGAAAGAGATAGAGATAGATACATCCACAATTCAAATATTGTAATCAAGATTAACAATAGTAGATAGTACACATTAAAAAATATATAATACAATTATATTTAATACAATATATTCTAATATATTTATGAAAATAATTTCTCTAGTTCTATTGCCCATGATTTGAAAATTTTTATTGCTAGTGATTTGAAAATTGTCATTGTCTATGATTTGAAAATTGTTATTATCCACGCATCTTGTTGATTTCTACCATTTTTCTGGTAAGGGTTTTGTGCTGGTGTTTATCTATGAGTTGTTTTGTTTTTACACAGGAAGAGGCGGAACAGTAGAAGGAAAAAGTAAAAAGGCACAGGCAGAGCAAAAGGAAGCCACAAAATTCTTGTTTAAGGTAATTCTTGTTGCAAGAAATTAGGAAAATATTACCAAACAAGACTACAATATTTTCACTTCCAGTGAAACGTTTATTACTGGAGGCTTATTGGTTATATCGTATAACCAATTAAAAAAATAAAAGACTACTGACTTATTGGTTATATTGTATGAGGTAATTCTTTTTGCTATGTTAAAAGACTACTGATTTATTAATTGAATATATTAAAAATAAAAAAAATAATATATATATAATTTAAAAGATATTAAAAAAAAATAAAAATTAAGAACACCGGCAACCAGGGAGAAAACGGCGGCAACGGCAAGCCCAATAAAACACGGCAGAAGCAAAAAAATGCAAATGCGGGGGCCCCACCGTATCCAGAGATTAGATTGCATTGCAGAGGATAGGCGATCTAGCCAGCCTTGCCACCCACAATAACATTAAATTAAATTACGTACGCCTAAAATCGTTTTCAACCTAAATTAGATTTCGCAGATCTCTCTGGATCGCACTTCTCACCCACAATTAAATCAAGCGCCGCCGAAATTAATTACGGAGATTGGTTGGTCTAAATAGATTTTTTGGGGATCTGAATTGTAAGATAAGTGTTGCGTGATCATGATGTAAACAAGTGATAGGTTGGTGTACAAGTATGGCAATCAATCATACTACTTCAGAGCTTTATGTACTAGTTTTGAAGTTTTTTTTTAAGTATTGTTTTATTATTATTATTACTATTATTATGAAGCGCCGCCGAGATTAATTACGGATATTTACTGCTGGAGTTAGCCCTCATTTTTTAAAGTACGATGATGACTCCTTTTAATGCAGATTTATGACAATAATAATGGTATGACCACTCATACCATTGTGAACAACATAAAGGTGATGGATGAAAAATTACAGAAGTTCCAAGTTCCAAAGTCTTCTAGAATAATATTTATATTGATCCGGATAATGTTGATAAGGGTAAACAGGGTATTGATGAGAAGGGCCTATAAACTCAACCTCGAGGCAACTTAAAGAAGTCCATGGAGTAGGCAAAAATTGATTTGCATGATATAAATTATCTGTCTCATAATCTTGATCAGTGGCTAAGGTTGTGGAAGCCCTCAAAAACCCCATTAGTATCATGTGGGTATGCTTCCTATTTTTTGCTATCATATGTTGGTGTCTTTCTCACTTGTGAGTTTTTGAGTTTTTGTTGATTGTTGGCTATTGGTTGGTTGTGAGTATCCTTATGACAACATTTTGTATATAAGGTTTCAGGTCCCTTCAAAACTTGTTTTACCCGTAATAAAAAACAATAGTGTGACCACCATCACACTGTTTAAGCATTCACACACCATCTCACACACCATCTCAAATATTGTGTTAAATAACCGATGAATCTTATTTTTTGGATTTGATTTATAGTATGCCACATTCTTACTCTTAGTTTAAAAAGATTTTTTTTTTGAATTGATTTATTTTATTTTTTTTATATTATGTGATTTCAATATTGTCATGGAGTTTTAATATGATAATTTTGTCAAAAAGGAGAAGTGTAATAAGCTTTTTTTGAATTCAACTATGATCATAATATAACTATGTGCATAGGTATACAACTATGTGTATAGGTATGATTAGAAATATGTGTGTGTGTGTGTGTGTGTGTGTGTGTGTGTGTGTGTGTGTGTGTGTAACTAGCAAACTTACACGTGCTATTTATTAGTAGAATCGTTCATTTATTCCTTTCTTTCATCATTTTCCAAATATTTTCTTTATGGTTTGTAATTATTATCTTCATTTAATTGTTAATTTTGAATTTCTTTTGTAATCATTGACAACTTTGCTAACTGTTGATCAAGGATAAGATGTAAAATAAGTTAATATTTGTTTGATTTTAGAAAAGGTTATCCAAATATATATTTATATCCTAAGGTTAATGATATATTAATTTTCTTTAGTTTCACATGAACCTTTTTTTCATATTTAAAATAATCAACAAACTTAGAAGTGATAACAGACATCAAGCTTCCACAATCCATGAGATATTAATCTTGACTATTTCTGGATTACATTGTGTGAATTTTTTGCATCAACGTTTTGGATCACACTCCATGATCCATCATCAAGATAATAGAGAGCATGCATAAGTGAGAAAATGTCCAAGAAGCAAACCAAGGTAGCTAAAAAGGAGGGAGGAGGCACAAGGATCAAAGAAGGGTGACATCTTCTCACTTCTACATGCTCTCTATCAGCATGTGTGTGTGTGTCCTAAAATTCCGACCCCCGTAATTTCAAACACATTTTAGGTCCTCACTTAAGTGACTACACTTCTCTCTCAACTAAGAACTCTTTCTACACTTTCATCCCGACTCTCTTCCTATTGTGACCCTTATGTTGCCTTAAGACCCGGTTCGATCCCCAAGATAGGGTACAACAAGGGTATGGTGCCCCTGTCCTCCCTCTTAGGGAGGCCCTAAGATGGGTCCATTCGGCCCCTTTTGCATAATTTCATTCTTCAGGGACTGCAATCTTCCTTTGCCGGCCTTCGATGGATGAAAAGTAATCCTCTTGGGCATGTATAAAAGTAGATTCAATTCCCTCATTCGATAGAGACGGAGGATGATCGCGATACATGGGCAAGATAAGGATAATAAGAGAAATTCAAGCAAAAGGTCTTCATCAAGCATTCAAGTCTTCAAGCATCCACGAAGATATCTTATTCATGTGTCTTCTGCATTCATCCATTGGAGCATCATTACAACATTCATTTGGAAGCATGTGTGTGTTAGGGTTTTTCCATGGTACATGCCATTTCATACAACATTTGTGATTACATTCAAGAAGGAAAGCAATCATCATCATCAATTGCAGATCTACAAGGTATACATTTCCATTATTTACATTTAAGAATTTGCAATTACTTTCTTTCAAGGTTGATTCCTCAACCGGGGTTTGACTGACGCAAACCCCTATCCACAACCCTTATTCCCTTCTTTTCTGTGTGTAGGTTGCAGGTGCACAGCTGTAATTGCAGGATTGGACTCCCTTTACAAAGACAAAAAAACCCTTTTCGGGACGTGGATTTTTCGGAGGATCGTGTGCACTTTCAACACGATCCTGATGACTTTTTCCAAATTTGCAGGGCAAATCCACATCAGTTTGAATATCTCAGATCCAAAATTATAGAGCGATCTCGAACACGTAGCTCCTCATTTCATTCATTTTATCTCCCTTTTCTACATAGTCAGCAAGTCAACATATCTACTTGCAAAAGAGGGCAAATCACTTTCCAACCCTTTCAATCCACTTGGAATTAATATCCTTGTTTCCCTTGGATTTGGATCTAGTGGATTCAAGCCCCTCTTTTGAACGTAAAGTTTCTCCCAAGTGAAAATCATCCTAGTGACTTCCTTTCTCTCTACTAGGTGGGGAGTCACTAGGGTCCAATTTTCCACTTTACATTTTGGTGAACCCGACG
Organism: Cryptomeria japonica; assembly: GCF_030272615.1. Taxonomy (NCBI): domain Eukaryota; kingdom Viridiplantae; phylum Streptophyta; class Pinopsida; order Cupressales; family Cupressaceae; genus Cryptomeria; species Cryptomeria japonica. The sequence continues at coordinate 370,960,145 of NC_081406.1, read as the reverse complement.
TCTTACACCCTAATTCTGATCTCTTATTGTTAGATTTGAATTATTGCAATTTGAATTTCAAACATTCATTTCCATGTTTAATCTTTTTACAAAATTTAGAGGTTAATTGCATAAAAACACTAATTTTTCTTTTTGACAAAATAAAGCTTGTGAAGTGTAGCATTTTAATTGCTTGTTTCTGATCTGATTTCTATTTAAAAATTGTAATTCAAATTTATCTTTTCATTCTGAAAATTAAGTGGTTAAAAGGCAAAACCCTAATTTTTAAGAATCTCCTATTTCGACCTTTGACTACTAATTTAACCGATCTAGACATCTCCAAATCGGTAGTTTTTTTGGATTCTGCAATAAAATCATAATTTCTATCATCCCTGAAAATTTCAAAAAAAGGTTGGTCGGACCGAGTGCACTTTGCACACGGTCCCTAACTTTTTTCCCGAAATTTTGGGAGTTGGAATTGACTGTATTTTTATGCTTAAATCCAAAACATTGGCGTACTTTATCAATTTTTGCACCCCTTAAGGTCGAATACAAATTCAAATTTCTACACTTAAATTTATTTTCATAAAAAGGTCCTAATTTTAGATCTTCTTTTCAATTAAATTAAGATTTTAATTAAGAGACTTTCAATGGCAATCAATGGATCAGATTTATTTGCTATTTCACATATGATTACATTAATTTTAACATATATTTATTATAATCATGTGTTTGATAATGACTTTCTTCATTTGATGTTACTTCTTTTCATTCATAGCACCTAGTCATATTGTGTTGCTTGGATTTCAAAGTCATTTCCTTTTCAATTTGATCTCAAAGCTTTCGTGTATCATTTTTGTTGCATTATGGTGATATTAACAAAATGCATTTCATGTATTAAACACCTTAAGGCTTTTGTAGATCACAACCAAATAAACCTAATTCTTGCACCTCTCCTAGAGTATCCTGTGTGAATAAGATGAGAGCTACTATATCAACCAATGATCTTTTTGTAAAAGAGAAAGAATTGGAAAACAATATGGACCCATCCTCTTCTTATACACCTACCCTTGAGCAAGGGGGGCAAAATCATAATATCAACATTCTTACATCTTTAGACCCTCCTTATTCTCCTAGGACTTATCTTTAACATCAAAGTATATATAGAGAGGATGATATTATTCATGATCTTTCCCCTCGCATAGAAATGAGTAAAGATGAACCTTTAGATGATGAAGATGTTCATCCCAAATCTCCACAAAAGGATAAGCCTGACACAGGAAAGAAGGTTATCCTTTCCCATGATATTCCTTCTTCATCTATAAAACCTCTCATTCCACCTTACACATCTGGTTTATAAGAAATTTATGATCTTATTCCCCCAAATTTCCATTTGCAACATTCTTACAGTTGTGGCTTTAATATAATAACAAAACAAGGTTTTAGAGGACAAGGAATTGGGAAATTTGAACAAGGAATCTATATCCCTATAAACCCTTTTATGCAAGCTACTATAGAAGGCCTACGAAGAGAAATTCCTCTCTCTAAGGATGAACTCCTTAGGCTTGAAAATTTTATTAACTATCTTCAAAAGCAACAAATCAAAAGAGCCCGCAAGAATGCTTCTTCTTAAAAATGTCCATTTTTCTCATTTCATCAAACCCATGATCATAATGCTGATGATTGGCCTGATTTTCAAAAATCTATTCAAGATGGCATCGACAGTGGCAAAATTATAATTGTGTATGATAAACCTTCTTCTTCTAATTATTCTCCTCTTCCATGTCAATAAAATCACTTAAAACACATTTATCATCCTGATAGACTAGCTACAAAAATCTATTGGAGATTAAAATATGATAAGAATATTTCCTTTCCTCCTAGAAATCCAATCAAGAATCTTAAGCAAGTGAAAGGTGAGAAATATTGAATTTTTCATGATTCATATTCACATTCTCTTGGGAAATGTCATGCATTTAAGAATTTTTTTCAAAAGCAATATGATCATGCACGAATTTCTCCTACAATAGATCTAGATGTCTTCCTTGACATGAACATAGTGCCGTAGCACTTCTTTTATTTTCATGTTGCTCTTCACTCGATGACATAACTAGCCAACTTAACTAGGGTCTCTTTATCATTTGTGGTGGTATTGTTTCAATTTTAATAATTTGGGGCAGCAAAATGAGGCTCACTTCTTCTTCTTTTTTCCATTAATTTCTCTTCATGCATTATTCATTATTAGATCTCCTTTCTTGCATAGAGTTAATCTTATGAGAGCATATAATTGTTCTTGGGTTTTTACTCTTTGCTTGAAGAGGAGCATCTTTAATGAGTAATACACTTCTTCTCTTGCTTTCATTCTATTGGAAAAAGTACCTATTCTATGGTTTTGATTATTTACAAATATGATATGCCCCTAGCATAGAACGGTCTCCTATAAAGTACATGACCCTTCCTTGAGAGGATTCACTCCATAAGGAAGGCATATTTCTTGAAACTGATCTCCATTAGAAGATGTGTAATATTTCTCCCTGTTCTTCTCACTTGGGAGGCAAGGATTTCACTCATTTCCACCCCTTTTTATCTCATTTATCATTATTTCCTTTAGGGGCTGCATTTATCATATGTGGTATGTCCTCATGACTAATCCCTCTTGAGGAATATGCTATTTTCTTTCTTTCCTCTCTTAGAAGATTACCACTTCTTGAGACGTGTATTTTACATTTACTAATGTTTTTTCTTGCATATGTTCATGTAAGTTTATTGGGCATTTGCTTATGTTTAATCTCTCTCTAGAAGATTGTGTAAGCTCTTCTCATTGTTCCTACACTTGGGGGGCAATGATCTCTCATTAAGGATCCACTCTTTCCTATGCTGGGGATGATGTGACTTTCATTACTTGATGTCTTTCCTTGTGTGAAATCGTTGTTGTTTGCTCAAGGGTTTTCTCTTATACAAGAGCTGTAACTCCTTGACTACAACCTCTTTTAAACTTGGTAATGTACATCTATAATAAATTCACCCATCCACATCGGGATAAAAGTGAGTCATCCTTTATTAAGAATCCTTTTCACCTAGCAATAGGAGGAAGGATTGCATTCTGGTTCTCTTCTATGCTTCATTCTAGAAGATGTTATATTTGTCTAAGACAACTCCTCTTGGAGGTAGATGTCTTTTGAATAAATATCTCTTCTCCTCCAAGGATCTCCTTTACACTTACATCAAGATATCTCTTTTCAACTATCTTACCCTTTCTTGTAGAGTATTCCCTCTCTTTCTTGGATTTATGACATTGTTGCATAATGGATATCTTCTTTGCGTTGAAGGTAGGTATCCTTGTTCTACTTTCCTTAAGATATCAACATAAAACTATGTTGACATCTTAAGGGGGGGCACCTGCACTACTCCTTTTGTACTATATTTCTCTCGCACATGGCATCACTTGTATAATGGGTCATTCTTGGAACCAGAGGGTAGCCTCTTAGAGAAAGATGTCGCCACTTTTCTCTTGTATAGTGGGTCTTTCTTGGAACCAGAGGGTATCCTCTTAGAGAAAGATGTCGCCACTTTTCTCTTGTAGAGTGGGTCATTCTCCAAACCAAAGGGCAGCCTCTTATAGAAAGATGTCACCACTTTCCTCCTATACAGTGGGACACTCTCGGAACCAAATCACAACCTCTTAGAGAGAGATGCCACGCCTTTCTTGACATTTTTGCTATACATCTTATACAGGCTGTAGCATACCCGGGCATAGACTCCTATGAGGTGCTTCGAACCTCACTTACACACACGTGCACAAGGTTGAGTGGAACTAACGACGTTCTCACCTTCCTCCCTTACTTGGATCACCTAGACAAACTCTAAGGGCTAGTTTTCTATGTCCCTTTTCTCCATGGATCACCTAATTCTAGGGGTGAGATGTCCATGGTTTCTTCTTGTTAGCCTTTCTTCTCATGGATCACAAAAGTGTGTATTCATGTCCTCTCTCTCCTTCCTCTCTTGAACCCATAGTTCTACTATTGATGGTTGATGGATGATGTCAGCTTTGCTCTTTTATGTGATTATTGGTGTTTATGTGATGGCATTGGTCTTTGTGTTTCATAGTTGTTTGAGATGTTGGTATCGAGGTCTCTTCGGCTAATTGATGTGTGGTTTTGTGTGTTTTATCTTTTTTGTGTGTCATTTGTGCTTTTTCTTGTTTTGGTAGGTCTTGTATGCTCTTGCATATATGTTTGAGTGAGTTAAGATCTTAAGATTGGGGGCTTTGTTCCTCAAGATTAGTGATGTCTTATACTCCTTGTGGTATTGCTCTGTATCTCTCATCTTCATCTTTCTCTTTCTTCTACTTTTCCGACTGTATTGGTGTAAGCCATACTCCCAATAAAGAGGGGGCTAAATGAAGTGTGCTAAAAGTGTGACCCTCGTAATTTTGATCACATTTTAGGTCCTCACCTAAGCGACTGCATTTGTCTCTCGATTGAGACCCCTTTCTTCACTTTCATCCCAAGTCTCTTCCTATTGTGACCCTTCTGCTATTTTAAGACCTTGTCCGGGCCCCAAGATAGGATAGGATAGGGGCGTGGCACCCCTGTCCTCCCTCTTAGGGAGGCTCTAAGATGGGTCCATCTAACCCCTTTTGCTTAATTTCATTCTTCAGGGATTGCAATCTTCCTTTGTTGGCCTTCAATGGATGAAAAGTAATCCTCTTAGGCATTAATAAAAGGAGATTTAATTCCCTCATTCGATAGAGATGAAGGACAATTGTGATACATAGGCAAGATAAGGATAATAAGAGAAATTCAAGCAAAAGGTCTTCATCAAGAATTCAAGTCTTCAAGCATCCACCAAGTTCTCTTCTTCATGTGTCTTCTTCATTCATCCATTGGAGAAACATTACAAAATTCATTTGTAAGAATGTGTGTATTAGGGTTTTATCATGTTACATGCCATTTCATACAACATTTGTGATTACAATCAAGAAGCAAAGCAATCATCATCATCAATTGCAGATCTACAAGGTATACATTTCTATTATTTACATTTAAGCATTTGCAATTACTGTCTTTCAAGCTTGATTCCTTAACTGGGATTCGACTGAGGCAAACCGCTATCCACAACCCTTCTTCCCTTCTTTTCTCTGTGTAGGTTGCAAGCACGTAACTGTAATTGCAGGATTGGAATCCATTTACAAAGACAAAAAAACCATTTTCCGCACGCAAATTTTTTGGAGGACTGTGTGCACTTTCAACACGGTCCCGATGACTTTTCTCCAAATTTGCAGGGCGGATCCGTATTAGTCTGATTATCTCAGATCTAAAGTTACAACGCGATCCCGAACTGGTAGCTCCTTATTTCATTCATTTTATTTCCCTTTTCTACATAGTCACAAAGTCAACATATCCATTTACAAAAGAGGGCAAATCACTTTCCAACCCTTGCAAGCCACTTGGAATTCTTATCCTTGTTTCCCTTAGATTTGGATCTAGTGGATTCAAGCCCCTCTTTTGAATGTAAATTTTCTCCCAAGTGAAAATCATCCTAGTGACTTCCTTTCTCTCTCCTAGGTAGGGAGTTGCTAGGGTCCAATTTTCTAGTTTACAATATGAAGCAATATCCATTGATGCTCCACCTGCACCTAAAGTGAATGGACCATCACTAGGGCCATAATATAGTCGATGAAAACTTGTACAAAAATGAGGTGTCAACAGATGGGAGTGGCACTAAGACCAACTTTAAACTTGATGCTCCTCCATGGTCATGACCACCAACATCAGTTAGCATCTAATTAGCCTAATCGTTGAGCTTGGCAGAGGGTTAACTCAATGCCACTAATGCAAATATCACTACACGTTGAATGGTTGCTAGCAACAAAAGGAGGATCCACAAGAGGTTGAGAAATCACCAATCAATTGGGGTCAACCCATGCTTCTAACCTCTATTGGGGCATGCACTGCTAACACCTTGGAATTGTGTAAAGTTAAAATAATTGAGTTTTAAACCCAACACAAATTTTGTGTATAATCTCCTCAAATAATAAAGAGGGACCTCAAAAGTGGCATGTGGTGCATTTGAATAGGCACTGGTCTACCGGGGTCAACCCATGCCCCTAACCTTCATTGGGGCATGCCACTGCCAACACCTTGGAATGATATAAAGTCAAAATAATTAAGTTTTAAACTCAACACAAACTCTAAATATAATCTCTCCAAACAATAATGAGGGACCTCACAATTGGCATGTGGTGGATGATCAAATGCCATCCACTATTGCTTCCAAAAATTATTGGACATCCCAAGATGCTTACATCACTTAATCTAGATATTTATTTTTGTTTGGTGGAATTGGTTGATTGGTGATAGGTTCATTAGAGGAATGGGGCTAAATTTCTATGTTAATTTTGAGGTCAACGATGTCCTTGTAGGAGAGACCATCAAAACAAAACTATCTCCAATCCTCTCACCATAAGGAGTTTTATCTAGGTTCACACCAATAGACTTAATAACATCCAGAATATTTTTTATATACTAGATGAGGTGGCATAAATGTTTCATTATGGATGTGACAGATTTTACCTATAATGTAATGTGTTTTCATCGATCCTAACTTTCAAGTAGGGTGGAGGTAAGGTATTATGCAAATTATTAATGTCAAACTCATTTATCAAATAAAGATGAACCTGCATTATGTTTGTTAAAAAAATTACAATAAATTCGTACTAAAAATTAAAACTAGATATTTAGTTGAGAGGCTTTTATGGTGGGCTTTGGCCATCGAAATTAAGAATCGTCACACGTAAGACGTGAATGGGAAAAGTTTTACATTGACCATGAAAATTGAAAAAAGGAAATCTGTTGCGCAGACATTAAGTATCTATCAAAACCCATCATTTAATGTATGTTATTATCGACATCATTGTTGTCCGTTTTCAAATATTTTGGTGCCATTGCCATTCCTGTTCCTTAGCGCAACCGTTTCCAGAACGATATTAGTTACTTCACAATCAACAGAGTTTACATTGCAACATGCTTAACAAGCTGAAATTTACCACTTTGGACCCCACAAATTTGGGTCAACTAATAGCATAAAACATAAAAATTATATAAGTAAATAGCGCTCAATTTTAGTTTTTCTCAAAAATATAAATTCTTTATATACATTATTTGAGTCTTCTCTCTCTTTTTAATAAATCAAAATTTGTTACTGAAAATAATGACATGTTCGAGATGACAAAAAAAATAGTAAATGATGTCAAAAAAAATCCTGAAAAATAACCTTGCACTCTTACACATGTAGGCAAACATTACCAATTTACTAGCCATTCAGTTGTTTGATCATAGAATGTAACATATAACCTCATGAACCTTTCAAAATTGACTATTTTATCACTTAGTAGCCATGTTTAAAAACCAGTTTTTCAAAATGCCTGTTTTAGGACCATACCACACATGTGTACGACCACCCTTTTTTGATGCAAATAAATGAATTTTTGCAAATCCTTCCGGGAAATGATACCTAAGACACCAAATATTGATGAGAATATTTTTTCTTATTTTTTTTATTGAATATATATTTTTTAATTAATTTTTAACTAACAATAAAGTATATTTTCAAAACATCGGGTGTACGACCACCATAATTTGATGAAATTTTCATATTTTTCCTCTTTTTTTTTTTTTTAATATTCAAAAGAATTGTATTTAGATAGATGTCATATAATTTATTTTTCTAAATTCCTAAAAACAAAAAAGTTATTCAAGTTTTAGTGAACCTTGGTATTTTAGGTTTAGGTTCCACTTTTGATTAATAAATAATACAAAAATAGTAAAAATTATCTTATCACTATGAAATTTACATTTCTGAAATCAAGACGCTGAAAACTCTAATGGGTTTTCGTTTCGTCAAAAAATTCAATCAGAAAGGCTCTCAAAAAATTAGGCCAAGGTAGAAATTTGATGTCGTTTTACCTTAGTCATTTTTTTCGAGGTCCAAGCATAGGCTTGGTGGGACCAAGCTTATCCCAAAGCAAAAAACAATGCTAAGGTTGTTTCCCGCCCCTAATTTTAACAAACGGGCGCCCGTTTTTTAAATTCAAAAAACGGGCGCCCGTTTCGCTTTGTACCCGTTTCATTAAATAACAGGCGCCCATTTCTGAAAAGATCCATTCAGCAAGAATTTGGCCCAGAAGCACAAATCCCAATGATTGAATGATTTTTCAATCATTGCCTGACAGGTACGATCTGCAAAGAGAATGTTTTGATTAATCATTCTCTTTGTTTGTCTTATTGTCGATTTGGTAAAGAGATCGATTCGAATTCAAATTTTGGTGTAGCCATGGGATCAAATCAACACAGGAAGAGGCAAAGGAAGGTTCTGACAACTAAGGAGATTGCAGCAAATAGGGAGAATGAGGCAATGCGTCAACGAGAAAGAAGATCAAGAATGAGACAAGGAGCTTCAAGTTCCACAATTGTTTCAAAAGAGGAGAACATCAATGAGACCATAAATGCTGACGAAGGAAACACAATAGAACCATTTAATTCAGGTGCATCTTCTAATCCATTATTGGATACATGTATGTGTTCACAACCCTATGTTTTTTCTCATGAAGAAATTGGTGATTTAGTAGAAGCAGGTTACTTATTAAATGATTTTCTAATTGAAAATCAGACCCCAAATGAAATTAGAACACAAGTTGAAACTGAAGTTGAAACCCCAAATGAAACTAGATCTCAACTTGAAACTAAAATTGAAACCGAATTTGAAACTCCAAAAAACCAATAATATGTATGTAGACATGGAAACACCAATTGAAAATGAAACATGTTTGAATGATAATCAAATGAATGAAAATTTTGAAATTAAAAGTGATGTACTAGACAACCTTCCTAGCTTGGTTTCATGGAGATAGATCGGGGCACATGCAAATAGATTGTTTAGACATTTTTCTTATAATAAGAAATTTGGGTTCCAATGTTAGTTAATGGTACAACTAATTAAAATGACTAAAATGCGAAAAGTGATGAAGAAGTTAAGCTTTTATGTCAAACCCAAGAAGAAGGACGAGTCTTTAAAACAAGTTGTATCGACTATTGCAAGCGCCTTTGATACAATTGGAAAGAAAAAATGTTCTAAAGATAAAAATGTGGCACGACGGGCAATAACAACAACTTTAGTAAGCCAAACAACTTCTAATAAAAGAATGATGAGTAACATAAGTGGATATCTTAATATTCATCGCAAAACTTTGTCAAGAACTGTAAAAAGAAGAGTTAATTTTGAAAGTGATCCGGCAAACAAATTGTGGACTTTTAGTGGTAGACTACCAAGGTCTGATATGAAACTTACTAGTGAAGTAAAAAATTTGATCGAAAAATTTTGGCACGATAATACGAGAGTATCACCTAATGTTAGAGATGTTCTTAAATTAAGAGTTGGGTCAAAAATTCGTGATCCACATCCAAAACATCTATTGGAGATGACTCAAACTGAATTGTATAAAAAAAATTTGGATGATAAAGTGTTGACTATTAGCATTTGTCAAAGGTCTTTTGAAAAGTGTAAACCTTGGTATGTTCGAATTAACAAGGAAAGATTCACATGTTGTTGCAAAACTCATGTTCAATTTCACTACCATTATGATGTATTTCGATATATACGTGCTACCATGCATAGTAATGGAATGTTCCAAGAATGTGGTATAAATATACCACCTGAAACTATAAAGGAGTTTATTTGAAGTTTGTTTTGCAACCCACTAAATGAACAAAATTTTCTTTTCAATGCATGTGTTTCTGGTGTATGTGATATATGTGGCAATCTTGCATTGTTGGATGAATGTTTGCATGAAAATATTTCAACAACAATTAGTTGATGCTAAAAGATTTAAAACTGTTGAGTATCCATTGAAGGATGGAAAGGTTGGAAAATGATGCGATCTAATCACTGAAAAAGTTAGTGTTCATGCATTTATGAATGAATTCAAGAGTAACATCGTACCTAAATATGTTAAACACACTCAAAATGCTAGATGGCTCGATGGTCAGTTTTGAATATGTAAGGATACATTTCTTGTTGGTAGTATACTTTCGGTTGTTTACTTTGCAGAGAACTACACGCTTGCACCACAAGATGAGGTCCAATCACAATACTACAATTCAGTGCAAGTGTCGATTTTTGTCCATATTGTCTATAGGCATGAACCAGATAGTATAGAAGAGGATCGCAAAATTTTGAGAGAGTACCATTTATATATGAGTGATAATAAATTACACTCATCTGAGTTTGTCCAGAATTGCTTCAAGACCTTTTTTCAGAATTTGAGGGAGAGAGAAATTCAGATGACACATCATCTAATATGGTCTGATAATTGCACAGGGCAATTCAAGAATACTAGACTGTTTTATTGGTTGAGTAGGATTCATAAGAAAACTAATATCGAATACATGTGGAGTTTTTTTTAGGCTGGACATGGGAAAGGAGAACATGACGGTGCCGATGCATCTGTTAAGAGAGCCCTTTGCAGAGGTCAACTCAAATTCGAGGAAAAGGCTAAATTTAAAAATGCAAGTGCAATTGTGGATTGGTGTAGTGCAAATTTATCCACAGGATCAAGTCGGAACTCTACAATTAGACGTTTCTTCTGGCTAGTTAAAGAGGAGAATATCCTTCCAAGATATTATTGTGATACAATCAATGGGTCAGCTAGATGGCATTCATTTAAGAGTTCTAATTCTAACACTTGGACTATATGGACTAGAGAGCTTGCATGTTTTTGTCAATTTTGTGTTGCAAGTGAATGGGAAGAATGCGAGAATACGGAATGGGTCGAAGAATGGCAACACAAATCTTAAACACCTAGTGAGACACAATATGAAGATGTTAGAAGAAATGAAGACCCAGATCATGCATTTGCATCAAAAGATTATGATCGTGTTTCAGACCTCATACAACCTTGTAATTTAATTCAATTTCTTGTTTATAACTTTAAATTATATATTTTTATGTATTATCATATAATTTATGATTACATATTTGAATTATAAATTCTAACAAGTTTTATTTCTACATGTACTTAAATTTGTTTTCTAGGACATGTGTATGTTGTTTTTGCACCTATGGATAATGATGAGCAGGTTGAGTATTGGCTAGCTAGATGTGTAGAACCTAAGAAAAAGTTGATATGTGATCAAGTAGATGATGATAGTTTTCAGTATCTAGTTGGGTCTATTGTGGTAGTTGGTACATGTCTATGCAAATACTTAAAAAGAAGGAATGGCTAACCAACTTATGAAGACTACCAATCAGAAAAGAAGATTATACACTATTCTCATTTGGTGGTGGCAACAAACATCAAATTAGAAAGATACAAAGGTAGACCCGCTAATAAGGTATTGTGGACACTCTCAGTAGAAGAGATTGAGGCAATCATAGACGCATTGCAGAAGAGAGAGGATGCAGATGGTACATTAGGTTGAATCAAATTTATATGCATTTAAGTTTGTGTTACTTGTGTGAACTCTTTTATATTTAATCATGATAATTGTTTTTCTTTGTCCCTTTAACATTGTATTTGTCTACATTTGATGCAATTTTGGTTTCATAAACAACATTGTATTAGCTATCTTCTTCTTAATGTTATTTTGTGCACATTGTAATTGTGTTACAATTGAATTCTAATTTTTTATGATATATTTATTTTATCGTAATCTCTTCATAGATTAATTGTAAGTTCAAAGATAGAATTATGTCTAAAATATGACAACTCTATATTTATCATTGTATGACAAATCTATATTTATAGTGTGATTTTTTATTTTACTACCATTCTATCCATGCTTTTCATACCACTACTATCCTCACTTATTAACCTTCAATACACTAGTAAAGTAGTGTGGTCAACTTAAGAGGAAAGTCGATACTATGTTTGTAGCTCTTACTCTATCACACATTTTGCATTCGCGGTTGTTACACACTCATTGCCCAATGGATTTTTTATATCTATATAAATGAATTATATTATGGAAAATGAGGTCACAATGTTCACCTACCATCTTTCAATGTAATTATTCCATATAGCAGGGCTTCCTTTACTTATTCCAGCCCTTCAAAATGTCAAAAGAATTATGCATATCAAAAAGAAATTGACAAGAAAGAATCTATGTCTACTTCCTTTCAAATCATTGAATAATGTTCTTCAAACCTTCCTAATAATTTGGTTAGCCTTAGTTCCATCAATCTATTGGATTCCTCTAGGAGATTAATTTATAAATAATAATCCTTTTATAATTTTCATATCAAATTTATATGCATGTAAGTTTGTGTTACTTGTGTGAACTCTTTTATATTTAATCATGATAATTGTTTTTCTTTGTCCCTTTAACATTGTATTGGACTACATTTGATACAATTTTGGTTTCATAAACAACATTGTATTAGTTATCTTCTTCTTAATGTTATGTTGTGCACATTGTAATTGTGTTACAATTGAATTCTAATTTTTTATGATATATTTATTTTATCATAATCTCTTCATAGATTAATTGAAGTTCTTGATTTTATTATTATTTTAAGAATAGGATGTTAATGTAAATTGGGATAATTATTTTATTGAATTATAAACTGTTGCACTATAAGATGATCAATCACAATGTTAAAATATAAAGTCATAAATAGATCACATAACAAGTCATAAATAAAAAGTCCTATATAGAATGACATAAAAATTCCTGATGACATGATAACAAGTCTTGAAAAAATAATAATAAGGAAATGAAATTAAAACAAGTCCAAATAACATAATAACAAAACAACATCACATATATAATCACTAGAGTGTGCCAAATCACATAACACGACCTGATATCATAATAGCAACAAAATGACATAATTAAAAGTCCTATTTATAATCACATAAAAACAAGTCCTATATATAATCACATAATAACAAGTCCCAGGATAACATAACAAGTGTCATCATAAAAAGTCCATAATAGAATAACATGACATGATCTAAAATATATAATCTAAGAGCTTACGTGCATCTCATCTGCAGTCCTCTTCACTCCATGTGAAGGTGGCTGAGATGAATCATCCTGTTGCACGTGGTCCTAAGATGCACCATCCCGTGTCTGTACAGTATCAGTGTCTCCACCCTCCTGTGCAATATCAGTGACTCCACCTTCCTGTGCAGTATCAGTGTCTGCACCCTCCTGTACATTATTAAAAGATTTTACATCAGAAGAATATTTAACATGAGAAGAAGTTACTTGCATAATTCACTTATAAGTAATTAAATACAAAAAAATTAAAATAAATTACCATACTGCCATGCTCTACAATGTCGTCACTGGTACGTGCAGGTCCACTATCATGAACAAGAAAAGTGGTCGTAGTCAAGTCCTGCAAAAAAAAACATTGTAGATCAATTTTGATAATCCTTATAAAAGCAAGGTACAAAGTATAAACAAATTAGAAATTATTTTTCTAATCATCACCTCAAATGACAATGTCGATGGTTGCATCTGGCTCAATCCCATAGCCATACCAATACTGGTAGTGGTATCGACCTGAACAACATATATAAAGCATGAATCAAACTTGTATATATACATAAACTATAAATTATATATATAGACTACAAGATTATCACAGAAAAGCATACATGTGATGCAGGCAAAGTAACTGATGGTCGAAGGCGTACATGTGATGCACCATCAAACAATCTAGAAGCCTACAATTGCAAAAAATAACGAACATGAATCAAAGTTGTACACAAATTAGTAAGCATATAAACACTTCAAATTAATGGATGAAAAACATATTAGTAATATATGAGGCTGAGCCTCAGTGGTCCATGGGTCATGTGAAGAACTACCCACCTCGGTGCTACACAAAGCACCCTACAAAATTGAAAAAACATAGCATACACATCATTACATTAAAAAAATTATTGTTTATTTTAAATGTACATATCGATACAATGTATCTAGATGAAAGTGCATACCGTAAATGGGGCACCAACATCTCTAGGTATTGAAGTAACATGATGTCGATTCCTCAATGACGTGGTATGATCCATCCTCTGTTCGGAAAAAATTGACTCATGTTATGGTTCATATGTGTATATATAAGGAATTTAATATTGCATTGTAAATTATATAAATAAATTTGTACCTATGTAGGTTGATCATCATCTGCCCACAAGAGATCAACATATGAAGAGACGAAATTAGCACGTGCAGGCTCCTCGACATCATCATAACCACCATGGGAAGCATCAACACCATCAAAATCACCATCTCCTCTAGGGGCAGCCTCACTCTGTGGACCCGTACATACATCCCCACAACTTGTGCAAACATGTGCTAAGCTGGGGGCAGCCCTCACCTCGTGCAACCGTTGTACCAAATTGCCCTACAGGGCACTCCCACTGCTTGATGATGGATAGGTGCTGGAATAATTGGTGATGGAAGAGGAACCAATGGATCATCACGCACATGGTTTCTAATTCTGTCGCTCAATTTTGCTCCTGGCCTATTCTGGGGCATGCCTCTCCCAACCCCCTGAAATGATCTAATATCAAAGTAATTGGGCTTTTTGCCCAATTCAAATTCGGCCCATAATTTCTTTAAAAAATGCATGGGGACCTCATGATTGGAGAGACCATCCACCACCACTCCCAAAAGTGTCTAGCAATGCCTAAGTGCCTACACCATCGAATGGAGATCCGTGGCTTCTTCGGATCTATCTATTCACCCATCTTAGGGTTCACAATATATTGTTTCAAATCCATTTTTATTATTTTTAATTCATTGACTTGTTTGTATGTGAGGCCATCAGTGTAAAATGCACACAATCCCTCCCTTCAACTACGATATCTATCTAGCTCGCTATCTAAAGCCTGCACAGACTGTACAATGCCTTGCATACTATCTGCAAGGCGTAACAAATGCGAAGATGGATGAGGCTCACATCTAATAGTATGGATATCTCTAATTAAAGAATCAATATTCGTCCTAATTGTCTGCCTCAACTGATCAGGTGGAGGTGGAGGTGGTGATAGACCTAATAGCTCATCTATCTCAAACTCATCCATTATGTGAAAATAATCAGCATATATATACAAAATGAAAATTTATAATTACAATTACAAACATGAAAATTTACAATTACAATTACAAACATGAAAGTTTACAATTACAAATTATTTAATTTACATTTCACCTTCTAAACAAACTTATAATTAAATACAATTTAGCAACTTAAATAAAAAAAAAGGAAACTCACATAGATCTATAATATTATTGATAGGTGGGTAATAATAAGCATCCTTTAAAAAATATTGTCCACTTAAATCAAATTATAAAAAATATTCTAGAAAATAAAACATCATAATGCCCATGCAACTCAAACAATACTTTTTAACATCTAAAGATGAATTAGTATAAGTTCCATCAAAATCATAAAAATAATCATGAGAGAGAGAGAGAATAGATAATGAATAAATGACTCCATTGATTTAGATAATGAAGGTAGCTTCCATGGAATTACAATTTAGTACCCTTGCAATATTTAACCATTATCGTCAATGAGGCTACCACTTTATATTTTCAACTTGATAGGATTCGATTCAACTACTCTCTTTTGGTTAAATTAACTAAATTCATAAAGTCATAAGTTATATCTATGAACTTGTCAATACATGTACTACTTTGTTGTGTTCTTTGCTAGAATCATTGGATGATTTAGTGATTCGCAACTAGTAGTACTACACTAAGTTGAAGCTTGAATAAATATTAGGTCCTCTACTCTTGGAGGAGTTAAAATTAAAAAAAAAACTTTTTTTTTTTTTATATTCAATTTTATATTGGTATTTTCTTGTTCAAAGTCGCAACCCACAAAATGTGATTCCAATATTGATCTATATTTGATTCTTATTTTTATTAAATCTGCCACTAGTGTGATTTGTGGTCCTGTTAACTTAAATCAAGCTATGTAAATTTAAAGCCTCGTAACTTTTGATATAGAGCATATTTTTTCATTCTTCATGTGGCATTGAAAAGGTGGTTCATACATCTTCATAGATCACACAATTATTTTCTAGAATATTCCCTCGTATTTTATATTTTATTTTTTGTGATTTCACATTCTAGTCATTTACTTGGACATCTTGGCACTTGAAAACCCTCTAGCAAGGTGACATTCCGATTGAGTGTTTGAAATCCTGTAACAAGGTCACTTCTAACAAAGTGAAGATCTTAATAGATCTGAGGGAAATCCCTTAATCGGGTCACATCTAGCAATGTGTTTGTAATCTTTAATAGGATTTGCTTTTAACTGAGCATACTCTAGAAGAGAATATTTCTTAGTGGGTCCGAAATCCCTCAGTGGTTTTTCTCTATTTGGGTTTCCACGTTAAATCTAGTGTTATGAGGTTTATATTGTTCATATGCTTTTGATTTTGCATGTTTAAATTTTTTGGTTATATTACTGATATATATGTTACCGAGGTTGAATCTGATGTTTTTATGGATGATTAAGTTTGTATGATTCACCCCTCCCTCTCATCTTGTTGGCTATTCGATCTATACTTATATTAAGTATCAGAACTATCACTAACTACATTCATTAACCATTTTCCCATTATGCACATACTTCATTACACATTTCATTAATCAACGCAAGCGGAAATAACATAACACCATTAATATTTCCCTAGGGTACTTCAACGTAATTACTTAATTTAACTTCCATAATGACATCCCACTCACACGACAAACATATTCCATCTTGAATTAATGCATCATATTTAATTTCCTAATCATGAGATATGAAACATACTAGATTATCTATCCATCATGATATGCATAATGTTCTATCATTCTACTAGGATATTACATTTATTCTTTTAAAAATGCAAGACAACCCCTTAATCCTACATTCATTTTATGCACCAAAACCAAATATGTTTTAACCCATCATTCCCTATCTACATGCTCTTTTTCATTTTCCATGACAATGCAATCCTATTGCATGAGTATAATCCATCTAAACTCACTTCAATCACATTTAATACTAACATGATCTCATTCCATCTATTGATTATCTACTCATAATGTATAAACTGTGTTTCCTTATTTCTTTACTTAAGCATGAGCAAGCACAACATCACACTAATCCTTCAATCATAGAGTTCATTTATTAACTTACAAACATACAACATTATAAATCCATTACTTTCAATACAAGTGCATGGCATTCATCATATAAAAGTCATTTACTATTCATCTAGCAAGATATACATTCCATTACTATGCAAATAAAACCATTTCCTATTAGCTATATTGTAAGGCCTCAATACCTTTTAATCCCAATTTTATTTTACATTCTATTATACATCCTAAACATTCCATAAAATAGTACAATTAAACCATAATGCAACTCCATTTCTCTTTCAAGGTACAAAAGATCACATCCTTACAATAATACAATTACATCTCTAATGTCTTATTATAATTTATGACATAATCCTAATTTCCAACTACCACATACAAGAATATTACATTACATGAACTCCATTATATTCATTACATAAATCTTCTACAAGGTACATCCATAATCATCATGAAGAATAATACACGTCCACGCATGAAGAATCCAAGAGAACGTCCAAATGGCTTAAAAGCATGAACCAACCGACAATGTGGAACCAAAGGAACCACCCCCCGTGCTAGGAGATGACACAAGGTCCCAACACGCACACTAAACCTAAATTGGCACCCTAACCAAAGAAACTAACTACACAAGGACTCTCATGCAAGAACCCATACATTACTACAAGAATAAACTCCCAAAGCCACACAACTTAACAAGACATTAATGCTTCCAACAAGGCATAATCATAAATCATCAAGAGGGGCACGTGTAGGAGTGGAGTGTCATCACATGCCATGCTCAAAAGAAAATAACATAAGGCACTAGCCTGATGGACACGTCGAGCCATCTCAACATATGAGAGACTAAGGGAGATTAGCTTATTGTCTTCACGACCTTCTCATGCTTATCCTAAAACATCCTCTGCAGGACTAAGTCATTTGGCTCAAATCAATTTATTATCTTATTAATGAATCTAGCTACACAACCCATCAATTATTAGGTTATCACTTATTTATGAATCATGGTAAACTCCAATGTGCCCTGAGGTCTAGTTTTCATGCATCTTTACAAGGAACCGCATGCAAGCTTATCTCTCGTGACTCTATTCATCACAAGGAAGCCCACTCCCCTTGATATGGCCCAACAATAAATCACAAGAGGCTCTAAACCATAATAAAACATGAAAATATAACATACATATGCAACCAAGAACATCCACACATACTATTGTAACATACGCAAGGATACAACAACATCAAATATAACAAAATGAGCCTCTTGCCCAATAAAAGCATCCCAACAACCAAATAAGTTCTCAAAGAGAGAAACATTTCTCAGAAAGGGTACAGAGCCATGAGCGACATTCTAAGGAAACCAAAAATATACTTTTCGGAAGCAACTATACAAAAACACCATATAATATAAAGTTTCTCCCCAAATATTTATTTCCAAAACTATATTATACCCATTGAATAAATATTATTTTCAACCCATCTCCCACAAACAATGTGTAGACACAAAGCATACAGGGAAGCCATTAAAATAAAAATAATACAAAGGCTCAAGCTCCAACTTGCAACCAGAAGTGATGGAATGTAGTTGTAGAAGAGATCCCCACAAAGACAAGCCAAAATCCAACCAAGCTCCAGCCAAAATCTAAGTGTAAATCCAACGCCAAAGGAAAAATGTTTGCAAAATGTGTTCATACACCCCACTTAGGAAATGAAAGTCAAATTATTAAATAAACATAAGCTATAAATTAATTAATTAATTAATTAATTATTATCTCATAAATAATCAAGCCAATAGCATTTAACGGTAGGTGGGGAATATAATAAAATCGTTTACTCTTGTAATAAGAGAAATAGCTAAAATTATATAAAATGTTATTTACCAAGTAACAAGAGAAATGTAATAAGATATTATAAAGTATTGATTACCAATGCACAAACAATAATGACCATGCCCTATTAAATATCTAATCCGACCATTTAAAATAAAACCAGTGAAATAATTAAATATATGTTACCAAGGCTAATAAAATAAAAGCTGACTAAATAAATAAATATAAAATAACCAAGGCTCAATAAATAAATTAAAAGCCACAAATAAATATTAACCAACATTAAAATATAAAAGCACTATTAAATAATAATAAACAATAAATAAATATATGCCAATTGAACAATAAATCAATAATAAATAAATAAATAAACATTAAATACCAAATAAGTAATTAAACCATAAACATTAAATGAATAAATAAATATTTAATTAAATAATTAAATATCAAATAAATGATCAAACCTCAATAAAGATTAAACAATAAATACCAAATAAATATTAAAATCACACAAAATAAGTAACCATCAAATATCAAATAATTAAATACTCAAAGCCAATAAATTTAATGCATTAAAATAAGCATTATTAATTATAAAACCACACATCAAGGATCACATAATTAATCTAAACATAATCAAATAAATCAACCGTGTCTAAACATACTCACAATACTGAAAAGATCAAACTCACTAACTGACGTGGCGAATTATGCCAAGACGCTACGACACTTGGTGCACATCTTAGACCTAGAGTAAGTGAGGGGAACTCATGTCATATCCAAACCACATAAGACAGTGGAATTAAAGGCATGCTTAGACGTGCGAATCTAGGTGGAGTCGATGTCTGGTACTTGCAAGGTCCTACAACCACAAAACGATAATACACCATATACATATATATCATAACAGACAAGTGATAGAGAGTTGCGTCGACACATCCTGCTCGCAATGAGTGATGTGGAATCGTATCTATCACAAAGATAGTAAAAAACATCTCATAATAATCTCATCAAATGTAATCATGAAATAGGGTTAGCTTAATCATAATCACCATCAAATCCATGATCAATATAATCTATCGATAATGTATCACATTGTAAGCATATAGTATCCATCAAATCACATGATCAATAATGATAGTATCAACATCGTATAAATCATCCAAAATAGCATATGCCCAATAATTTTTATCATCACAATGTGTAACTAAAACACATGAATAATCATCATCCAAACCATCATAAATAGTCGAGATAAGTCTATCATGCATGAAATAAAAGTCAACTCTAATCAAAACAAGTCAAGTCAAGGGTGGACACTAGATCCTCCTCCGCTTAGACTTGACTTACTCCTAGAAGTCGTAAGAGTTAGGGTGACAACTAGAAAACATTCGTTAAAAGCTTTCTTTTAACATAAACATATTATAATATTTTCTAGCTCAAGCAAGATAATGACAACAAAATTCCCTCCTTATGCTTCAATTATTTGAAATAAACACGTTACACAAAAGGTAAAGGAAGCACCAACTCCTATTAATTACGATATGTCGACTAAATTGTTAAAATATTTTCAAGGGAACTTCATTTTAACCACACTTTTGCAAAACAAAACTATAATTTTAGTCATTGAGATAAGCATCAATAAGTAGAAATCATTATATTTCACACCAATATTCATAGTAACACTCCTTCAACATCTAGTTGCACACAAATAAAGAGAGATATATACATTTTACACAATATCTTACACATATGCACATATTATATTATTGAAGAAATCATATGATAAGCCTAAAGGAGGGAAAATTTCTTATAAATAAGCCTCTTCAGGTCAAATACATTCAAGACATCACACGATAACCAAACATAAACAACCCATTTACTTAAAAGATCAAGATTCATGGTATTCAAATGTCATAATTTCCACCATGCTTCCATTGCACTACTCTTGATACAACATTAGGTGCAATCTTCATCCAATCAAATCATTCAAAAGCATCTTTAATCCATTATCTATACATGATATGTAGACAAAATATTTTGAAGACAAGAAATCAATAGCTGGTCTTTATTTAACTACTCCATAAATTACAGACTTCACAATTCCAAAGCACTTCTATCTACTATAAAATTCAGAAAATTACCAACACATTTCATCTTATTAACACCTTTCATTTACTTAGCTAATATCAACATTATCTAATTGTTTTCTTAGTCTAGTGCACTTCTCTGTGGTGTCCTCCCTTGCACACATTATCTGAGGTTCAAAATGAACATGATAGAGACAACACTTGACTCAAGATAAGGGCCCACAATACATCGACACTCAGAATGACCATCATAGACAACAAAAGAAGAAGTCAAAGGAAACATCCTCAAATAAATTCATTAAATTACTAGAGAAGAAAAGTTGTCAGTGAAATCAATCAAGAAATTTAAGTGTGACAAGTGCCACCACAAGGGCAAAAATAAAAGAAAGAACTCAGTGGTCATCCCAAGAGTAAAGAAATCTCAAAAACACATTAATCCCAATGATACATCACACAAATCACAAATTAACTCAAGGAAAAATAAACGAGTCATCCAACCCACATCACGAGGTGACCATCATTGGTCACACCAAAGGGAGTAACCGCTGCACAACATCCAAGGGTACAATGCCTTGAATGTGTTAGAGAGTGCATGCCATATATTTAAGACCTTTATTTTATTCATATATCCATATCCCTTACATAATCTTTTAAACAATGCAATCTTTTACGAAAGTCTTAGTCATTTATTCTTTACGGAAGATAACTGTGTAGGGGAATAAGCGAGACTAGGCTAACATGTCCTAATCCTACCTTTTGACACACATTGTGGAATATGAAAGAGCCTAGAGGTATCACACAATTGGCTACTTCTTTTTGTGGAAGAGAGAGCCACGGGCTACCTATTAGGATTTCTATTCCTTTGTTGCAATTGAAAGATAAAATGATGCAAGTTCAATCACTGACCCCAAAGTGCAAGCATGAACTAATAACAAGATTTGCAGAATTGAAACTAAACAATGGAAAGCTGTAAACACAAGGGCAAGACAAGAATGCAAATGCTTACCTAGAGTTAAAATCTGAGTGAAAATGTTCGGGACGGGAGCGCAAGCGCCACTGTCCTGATACTGCCCCTGAAACTGCTCCTGAAACTGCTGTTTTGCAACCTGAAAAGCTGTCAGAAATGCTGAAACTTGCTATCTAACAAAAGGACCAGGGCACCCAGCGCCCCTATCCCAGGGACCAGGGCTCCCAATGCCCCTGTCCTGGCAGGACCAGGGTGCCCCACGCCCCTGTCCTAGCTTTCTGGGCTGGAATTTGGTGTGAAGTCAGTCTCCGTCTGCTTCCGTCGGATCTGCAACTTGTGGCGTCGTCCGAATCCTGAAACCTGCACTTATATCTAAAAAGGTATGGTGGGCGGCTATATAGGGTTTTGCCTTAGTCAAACCCCTGCTTTGGTGATTTCCACCTCCACGAATAGCCAAGTTGTATTGTAAAAATAGTGTGTGTGCAAGATCCTAAAATGCAAGTAAGCAAACTAGAGCAACCTAGAAAGTAAACCCTAATTGGTTGTAAATGATAATGTAAATGCTCCAAATCAAGACGCAAAGTGATCTAAAGCATGAATACAAATGATATAATGAGGCTTATGCAAAGACATGAAAACAACATGAAATCATACCCAACCCCAAGGGAGGGGTACAAGCCAATCTTTAGTCGGTGATCCCCTATTGCTCTTCAATGCCTTCAAAGCCCTAAATGGATGAATGAAATTGATGAATGCTTGATGGATGGATGTTGAATGTTGTTGAAGTCTTCAAAGATCTGCTCTTTCGCTGCATAGAAGGTCCCTTAAAACCAAAATTCCACCCTCTCCTTCAAATGAAGAAAGAGAGCTCTTATATATGAAACCCTAGGTCTTAATTTCAACTTGTGGCCGACCTAGAGATTGAATCTCCCGCCAATTTCTTGGGGTTAAGCTTTATTTTATGATTGGATCGTGCTCCTAAAATTTCAAGAAAAATGTCCGGGACCATGTGCACGCCGGGCGCCATGGTCCCGACAACTTTTCACCAAATTTTCAGGGCCGTCGGATATGATGATTTTAGAGCGAATCCTCAAGTTACAGGTGATTTCGAGATGTTTTGACCCCCGAAATCAAGCCCCCAAGTTCAAAATAGGACCTAATTAGGGTTTTAGATTAAATGATGTATTAGAGGAATAAAATGAAAGGGGCACACTTTAATGAAAAGGGCCCAACTTTATGATATGGGAGATGATAAAATAGAACCTTAGACCTAATTAATTTAATTAATTAAGTGCTAAAGGGGAAATGCAATGCAAAATGCAAAATGCGCCAAGGCGGGTGCTAAACTAGGTGTGAAATTGTACCACCCTAGCAAGTGCGTACAATTTACGACGCTACATTTAGCCCCCACTTTAGCGGTCATATGAACACTACGTGCATATGCAAGCTAAAGTACAGAAAAGTAAACATTATTTGAAAAAGTATATATCCATAAGTCTGTCGAACGAAGCCCCCAGCGGTATCTGCAGTACACAGTTAGGAACCACACCCTAGAAAACACACGTTAGATCACAAAATCACCTAATTCTTACTAAGGAAGGTGATGAAAATTCGAGGGTAGCTATATGCCCCCCCTGTTTCGGCTTGCTAATTTTAGTGAGTTGAAACAAGGTATCATGTTTACCACTTCGAATTGTTAAAGAATATTGATGACAAATGCTCACAAGAAGATTTGATATGAGATCAAAAACTAATGGAGAATCATTTGGTAAGAAAGGGGACTAAATCTCAATTCCAACACAACAAAGAGTGTGAAGATTTAAGAGTTCTCTAACACAAGATGAAGGATGTGAATGGAAACAAAATGCAAAGAGAAGAAAAGAAAGGAAAAAAAGCATGAATACACAGATTGGTGATCCATGAGAAGAATAGTGAGAGAGAAAATATGGACTTCTCACCCCTAGATCTTGTCTAGGTGATCCATGGGAAAAAGGACATGGAAAACTAGCCCCTAGAGTCTGTCTAGGTGATCCATGTAAGGGAGGAGAGTGAGAAAGTCTAGCCTTATGCCGCTAGTTCCACTCAACCTCGTGCATGTGTGTGTAAGGGAGGTTAGAAGCACCTCATAGGAGTCTATGCCCGAGTATGCTACAACCTGTATATGTATAGTACAAAAGCGTGACATCTCGCTCTAAGAGTCTGTGCTCTGGTTCCGAGAATAATCACCTTGCATAAAAGAAAAATGGAGACATCTCGCTCTAAGAGTCTGTGCTTTGGTTCCGAGAATGACCCATTGCTCAAAAAGTGTAATGTTTATGTCATAAGCAAAGTAGAACAAGCATACCTACCTTCATCACAAAAGAAGATACCCAAAAATGCAACAATGTCATAGATCCAAGCAAGAGAGTTTTTTACTCTTTAAGCAAGGATAAGATAGTTGAAAAGGGACATCTTGTAGTATGTGTAAAGGAGATCCTTAGAGGGGAAGAGATCTTTGTACAAAAGACACCTATCCCTGAGAGGAATTGTTTTAGACAAATATAACATCTTCTAGAATAAGACAGAGAAGAGAATAAGAATGCAATACTTCCTTCTTTTGCGAGGTGAAAGTGATTCTTAATGGAGGATGACGCTCTTTTTAACCCAATCGGGAGAGTGAATTCATTATGGATGTATTTTACCAAGTGCAAAAGAGGTTGTAGTCAAGGACTTACACCTCTTGTAAGAGAGAATCCTTGAACAAACAACAACAAATGCATACAAGGAATAACATCAAGTAATAAAGTTCACACCATCCACGAAATAGGAAAAAGTGGATCCTTAGATAAAAATAAGGAAAGATCATTGCCTCCCAAGGATAAGGTCAATGAGAAGGACTTACACAATCTTCCAGGGAGAGATTTAGACATAAGCAAAATGTACTACATACTCACATGAGTTAATGCAAGCAAGACATTAGTGTATGTAAAATGCTCCTCACAAGAAGTGGGTAGGATAAGAAAGAGAATACACATCTTCTCCCATATCTAGGAAAAGAGAATTCTAAAGGAAAGATGATCAATATTTCCACACTATTACCCCAAAGGGAAATTTTAATCATAAAAAGAAGAGATGTATGAAATCACTCTTGTCCCCATAGGAACAAGAGATAATATAGAAAATTAGGCTATTATGTTGCTTCAAAAATATGATTGCACTTGAAATTGTACCATCATGAATGACAATGAGCCCCCAGTAAATGAGCTACCAATGTCACATAATGATGAGCAACATAATAGCCATTAATGTTATTTAAAGGCATGATAGACTAAATGAGGTATTTGAATATGACATGCTAAATGCTCAACTATAAGTGAGATCAAAAACATGTATAAAGTGATAAAAATTGAAGAAGAAAAGTCACAAGAAATCTTAGAAGAGGGATGAGTGTAATTTATTAGAGCCTTATCCCTAGAGGAAAGGACTTTATGATGAATAGGAGATAAAGATTCATAAGTGGATTTAGAAATTTGAGGGGATTCATAAAGAGATTTGTTCATCGCCAAGATTTCCTTATGAGGGGAATGAGAGTTGATAGAAGTAGAAGATGATTTAGTTGAGGTGAGATCATCATAACTATTAAATATAGCATTCACATTGAGAGATGGTCTTTTAGATGCTTTGGTGGGCTTAGAAAGATTATATCCAAGTCCAAATGAATATTCATGCATGTTATGTTCTAAAGGAACTTTAATTCCTTGTTCATTTGCGCCACAACCATTTCCACTATAGCCACTCTTAGCCAAAATATGGAAACCACGACCATAACGATTAGCCATTTCAGAAAGAAAAGGTGGTTTTTCATAAGGCAAAGAATCAAATTCTTCAGAATTAGAGGTGTGAGGAGAAGAAGTTTGAGAAGCAGCCACAAAATTATTGCTCATAGGTTGAGGTAAGACTGATTGATCTCTAGTTTCTTCCTTCTTTTTAACTTTAAGCTCTCTAGGAGGAACCCTATACTCACCTACAAAGGTGGGATTAAAATCAAGAGATCCCCAATCGTCTTCTGTGAGAACCTTCTCAGGATCAAAAGCCTTTTCATGTGTAGATTCAAGTTGAGAAGAATATTCTTCAGGAACTTCAGACTCATCCAAAGAATTTTGATTATCAGAGGGTGATGATTCATCCATAGGTATCTTGTTTAACGAGTCATCACTAGAAGAGGAAGGCTTAGAAGAACTCCCTTTGGAAGTAGATGTTTGCAAACAAGTTTGAAAATTAGTATCACCTATCAAGGTATATGTCTTATTGTTATAAATAAATTTAACTTGTCTATGCAATGTAGAGGGGACAACTTGCATACTGTGAATCCAAGGTCTCCCTAATAACAAGTTGTATGTTAGATTTCCCGACATAACATGGATAGGAGTAGGCAAAGTAACAGGTCCCACTGTGATGGGTAAGGTGATAATACCTAATGAAGACTTAGCCACATTATCAAAGCCTCGAATGGGACGAGAGTAAGGCTCAATAAGGGATGTATCCACATTCATCTTATGTAATAGATTAATGCTACACACATTAAGGCCAGAACCATTATCTACCAGTGTTCGTCTTATAGCAGTGTCATTTATGATAACCACAATCATCAAGGGATCATATTGATGTTGAATTTCGCTAGCAGGCAACTCATCTTGAGTAAACACAATTTGAGCTTTAGGATTCATCACAGAGTTAACCAAAGACACTATATTACTAGATGTATTAGGTGGAGGAACATTCAAATCTTTCAAGGCATCTTGTAACATTCCATGATGAGCGGAAGAAGTTTGGATCAAATCCCAAAGGGATATCTTAGCAGGGGTAGCTTTAAGTTGTTCTATGAGATCATAGTCCTTACTAAGCATTTGTGAAATCCGAGGAGCTTGAGGAAGAATAGGTTGGGAAGGAGGAAGTGAAGTTGGGATAACTGGAGGAGGATTAGGTTGCCTATTGTTTCTGTATTATAAGTATGGGCAACCGCATGATAACTCTCTCTAGTCAGTTGCTTAGCATACTCATAAGGGCTCTTATTAGAATAACCTCCTTGCACAGTAATAATAGGTTTCTTAGGAGTGCAAAAAGAATCATTAGCATAACCACCTTGGACCACTAAGATAGGCTTATTTAAAGGTTGAGAATTTTGAGAAGGACAGGCACCTTGGACAGTGAAAAGAGGTTTGTTAGGTGTTTCATTCACATGTATCAAATTGATTAAGGATGGTTTAGAGGAATGAACAAAAGTATTGGAAAAATTATTGATAGTCTTCTCTTGCACTAAAATCTTATCACGGATTAAATCAATTTTAGGAGAGAGACCAGGGGTAGGTATTGATGTTCTAGTAGGAAAAGTAATACTAGGAAAGGTCATATCATCCTCTATCATCAAAGGATCTACATGGGGAATAAACTCTCTAGGAGAAGGTTCAACATTACTCTCTAAAGTCTCACTTTTGAGAGAGAGATCTTTGAAAGAGATGTTAACCATCTTGCTTTGAACTAGGGTATCCTTATGAGTAGAACCAAGTTGAGGAGAGGGAGAATAATTGAGATTCAAGGAAGGTGAGAAACTATCAAGGGAGTTTTCAATCTTGATTTCATCCCCTTTGGCTAGGGTTCTCTCATGGGGTAGAGAATAATCTACACCTTCTTCTAATGGTTCATCCCAAATAGTGAGTTTGTTGAAAGGAATGTTTGAAGTATTGTCAATTTCGGGAGAGGAGATAACATTGTTTATTAATTCCTCATCCTTAGGAGGGAGAGCATCAATAGATGTGTTAATCTCATCCTCTTTCCTCAAAATATGTTCAATATGATCTTTAGGGGAGAGAGAATTAAGGAAATTGCTTTTTATTTCATCTTCTTTCTCTAAGGGATGCTTATGGGTAAGACAAACTTTAGGAGAAGGGTAAGCATTTATCATTAATTCATCATCTCTAGTGGGAATTTTGTTGGAAAAGGAAATGCCATCACTAGGAAATGTAGGGATAATGTCATCTTCTTGCACAAAAGGATCCTCATGAAGGGGGCATTTTTTAGGAGCCACAAGGTCATCAAGGGCATCATCCAACAAAGCATGATCATATCTATTAAAAGGTTTATCTTTTGATTCAAAAGGAGATATCTCTTCATAGAGGGGATCATTGAAAACAACCATGTTACTAGATTTAGTGGAAGAGTTGATAGGAATGTACCCTTGAGAGAAATCATTCGACTTATCTTTCTCATCACAACGAAATGGCATAGTAACAATGTTTATGAGTTTTTGGTAAAATGAAGGTTTGGCATCTTTAGGGTTCAAAAACTCATCTAAAGGTTCACCTAACTCATAATCAACATAATTGCATACATCATCACGAATATGAACATCTTGCAAATAAAAATCTGACATTTTGAAATAAAAATTGCATAAAACTTAAACACACAAAAACTCTTTCTTTTCCTTTTTTTTTCTCTTTTTTTTTTTTATGAAAATGAAACTTAAATGAAACACACTAAATCTAGATTTAAATGTAATGCAAGAGAAAGTAATAATAAGATTCACGTCGGGTTCACCAAAATGTGTAGGGGAAAAAGCGAGACTAGGCTAACATGTCCTAATCCTACCTTTTGACACACATTGTGGACTACGAAAGAGCCTAGAGGTATCACACAATTGGCTACTTCTTTTTGTGGAAGAGAGAGCCACGGGCTATCTATTAGGATTTCTATTCCTTTGTTGCAATTGAAAGATAAAATGATGCAAGTTCAATCACTGACCCCAAAGTGCAAGTATGAACTAATAACAAGATTTGCAGAATTGAAACTAAACAATGGAAAAATGTAAACACAAGGGCAAGACAAGAATGAAAATGCATACCCGGAGTTAAAATCTGAGTGAAAATGTTTGGGACGGGGGCGCAAGCACCACTGTCCTGATACTGCCCCTGAAACTGCTCCTGAAACTACTGTTTTGCAACCTGAAAAGCTGTCAAAAATGCTGAAACTTGCTGTCTAACAGAAGGACCAGGGCGCCCAACGCCCCTGTCCCAGGGACCAGGGCACCCAGCGCCCCTGTCCTGGCAGGACCAGGGTGCCCCACGCCCCTGTCCTAGCTTTCTGGGCTGGAATTTGGTGTGAAGTCAGTCTCCGTCTGCTTCCGTCGGATCTGCAACTTGCGGCATCGTCCGAATCCTGAAACCTGCACTTATATCTAAAAAGGTCTGGTGGGCGGCTATATAGGGTTTTGCCTTAGTCAAACCCCTGCTTTGGTGATTTCCACCTCCACGAATAGCCAAGTTGTATTGTAAAAATAGTGTGTGTGCAGACCTTGTGTGTGTGCAAGATCCTAAAATGAAAGTAAGCAAACTAGAGCAACCTAGAAAGTAAACCCTAATTGCTTGTAAATGAGAATGTAAATGCTCCAAATCAAGATGCAAAGTGATCTAAAGCATGAATACAAATGATATAATGAGGCTTATGCAAAGACATGAAAACAACATGAAATCATACCCAACCCCAAGGGAGGGGTCCAAGCCAATCTTCAGTCGGTGATCCCCTATTGCTCTTCAATGCCTTCAAATCCCTAAATGGATGAATGAAATTGATGAATTCTTGATGGATGGATGTTGAATGTTGTTGAAGTCTTCAAAGATCTGCTCTTTCGCTGCATAGAAGGTCCCTTAAAACCAAAATTCCCCCCTCTCCTTCAAATGAAGAAAGAGAGCTCTTATATATGAAACCCTAGGTCTTAATTTCAACTTGTGGCCGACCTAGAGATTGAATCTTCCGCCAATTTCTTGGGGTTAAGCTTTATTTTATGATTGGATCGTGCTCCTAAAATTTCAAGAAAAATGTCCGGGACCATGTGCACGCCGGGCGCCATGGTCCCGACAACTTTTCACCAAATTTTCAGGGCCATCGGATATGATGATTTTAGAGCGAATCCCGAAGTTACAGGTGATTTCGAGATGTTTTGACCCCCGAAATCAAGCCCCCAAGTTCAAAATAGGACCTAATTAGGGTTTTAGATTAAATGATGTATTAGAGGAATAAAATGAAAGGGGCACACTTTAATGAAAAGGGCCCAACTTTATGATATGGGAGATGATAAAATAGAACCTTAGACCTAATTAATTTAATTAATTAAGTGCTAAAGGGGAAATGCAATGCAAAATGCAAAATGCGCCAAGGCGGGTGCTAAACTAGGTGTGAAATTGTACCACCCTAGCAAGTGCGTACAATTTACGACACTACAATAACATATGCTAGGAAGTGATAAAGTGACTAATGTACTCATACACGCACAAGGAATACACTCATACTATGACTAGTGTTCAAGATATCTTATCTATACCATGATCATATTAACCAAATTATAATAGAAACAAAGGTTAGAACTTCGATTAATCACTTCATAGTAAGCTATAACATACACCATTTCTCTATATGTGCAACCAATAGCATATAAAAAATTAGAATGTCCTTCATAAAATCATTAAGTAATTTAGTCAATCATATATTTAATCAAGAAAATAAGTTTCATTACTTAAGCCAAATTTTAATATTAATTTCTACTCACATCCACACCTCTTACCCATAGTAATCTCCTAATATACTCCTAGTTATCTAAATTAAGGATTACACAACCCTACTTGCAAAAACTTAATTTCCTCTTTTATGTAATGTCACACAAATTTCATAGATATATGGGCAAGTGCAAGGTAATGAGTCACAAATTCGCAGAAATCCGCGCGTTCGAAAATGCGCTCTTATAAACGAGGGCCCGTTTATGCTTCGGGTTCCCGAGCCGAAAGCTAGCGGGGGCCCGAAGCAAAAATAAATGGGCCCCCATTTTGTTCTAAAACGGGGGCCCGCTTTTTACAAACGAGGGCCCGCTTTTTACAAACGAGGGCCTGCTTTTTTAAAAATGGGCCCCCGTTTCTAAATCGTATTTTTCCTTTTTTTTCCTCAAGCCGCCCTTGTTTGAAAACAGGGGCCCGTTCTGTGGAATTTGATTCCACAACCCGCCACCTGACTCGGGATTAGGCCCGAGATAGGCCTGGGATGTCCACACCTAAGACATGGACCTGCAAATTCAAATCTCCATGAATGAAAGCAAAAATATGATCTTCTGAAATAATTTACGTCCCTATAATTAGAGAATTTTTATACGAAATTAAAACCCATTTCAGATTGTACTGTCTAGATTCTAAATATGTAAATTTATTTAAAAATTGATTATTTTAATTATTTTTCATTTAATTTATACTAAATCGGGTCCTTAAACTTGAAATATTAACTAATTTTGTTAATTTAATAACTTTTTTATTTTAATGAATTTTGAAAAAAAATTTATATGTCATCAATCTACATAAAATTCTTTTCTATTTAACAAAAAATAAAATTTAAAAATGTTTAGTTTACGTCAAATTATGTGGGCCGTACATGTCAAATTTTTAAAAACATAATTACGTTCATTAAAAATAAAATATTTTTAAAAAAAATACAGAAAAATATGCTCATCATTCTTTAGTGAGTTACAAACCATTTCCCAAAACGGTTTGAGAAAATAATTTTAATTGTGTCAAAAAGTGTGGGTCGTACACATGCATGGTATGGTCCTGAAACATGCATTTTTAAAACATAGTTTTTTAGAACTCCATTCCAAAAGTTATGTTTTATTATGTGGGTATTAAAATAAATTACATATTTGGAAAGTACACTTAGAGGGATATCTTTTATATTACTGACTTTTTCCAAAATTCAATATCCAAGTGTTTCAAAATTTAAGCTCAAATGAGACAAAATCTGAAAATCAGGGAAAACACTTCCACTTTTTGGCCAAAAAGTGCACTCAGCTTCTTGAACTGACCCATATGCATCATTCTATTCAAACACACTTGGACTACCATTACTTGATTATTATCATTCGTAGACTATGTATTTTCAGCATTTCAAGGAAAATTGACATTTAGAAATCCAATACAAATTCATACGACTACTTATCATAAATTAGCTCACCAACATTTGTGAAGGAAGCACTTTATTAAAATTCAAATAAGGTAAGGAGGTAACATTCTTTCTTAATCTATCCATCTAATCAATCAAAAACATTTCTTCAAAGCCACACATCTCCTATTCAAGGCTAAAACTTTTATCTTGCCAAACCAAATAAATACACTATGGTATTATTACAACTCCTACATATTCAATGCATCAATCCTCACTTCAATACACATATTTATATCATCAAGTCTTTTAACTTATTGGTTTTGTGATTTTTTTTTTTTAAATGGCGAGATATTCTATCTAATCAATTTTTCCTTTTCAAAAGAACAAAGATCATGAATGCAATACTTAAATTTCAACCTTGATTGCAAATTTATTACATCCAAAATTCTCTTTAATATATGCAAATTCATTCCACCAATGATGATTTCGACCCTTTTATTTCACAAACTCTTAAGTATTTGAAACGTTTACCCAAAAGAGAGAGGAGGAAGAAAGGATACTGCCACACCATCAATACATACACAAATTTATGCATAATCAGTTGAATTTCCTAGTCATGTCAGATGCATCTACTTACATCCTTTTATGATATGCAATTTCAACTTTCCATATGGTCTCCTAATTATTACAAAAGCAACTATAAATCTCAAATTTATTGAAATATATGATTTTCTCAAACAATATTTTCTTACATGTAGAATCACACATATACAAACAGCTGACAGTTCTATTGAGTACCCATACATCACTAACTAACTTTCTTACGTTACACATAGGAGATTAAAATAAGGAAAAGGTATTATTAAGCTACTTTTATATATAGAGATGCATCACATACAAGTTCTTCGATTTCACATCATGATCTATACTAAATTATTCCTAAATGCATAATAAAAACACTTCATCTTGCTATCCGTAGGAAGATCAACATAACAAACTAATTTTATGAACATACCATTAGTTAAGAAGATACACACATTCTTTTCTCATTCTACTACATAATTATTTATATATAAGAGAACAACCTTTATCATTCAAGTAAGCACTAGAAATTTACAAGGCAAGCAAGATCGGATAGGATCATATAGACATTTCTCTTATTCTAAAGACATG
This sequence comes from Cryptomeria japonica, assembly GCF_030272615.1. NCBI lineage: Eukaryota > Viridiplantae > Streptophyta > Pinopsida > Cupressales > Cupressaceae > Cryptomeria > Cryptomeria japonica. Next base: position 370,926,985 of record NC_081406.1, on the reverse strand, counting down.
CATATGAAATGAATACACACTTTTCTTAAAATTATGATTCCTAAAAGGGATTAGAGAAAAACACAAGGCACAAACATCTAAGATTTTCAAAATTCCAATGACACTTCTTCCAACACAAATCTCAAAGAGAAACTTGATTCAAAGGAACATCAAAGCACATTCACAAGACTAATAGCAACATCCTTAACCAAAGATCCCAGTGTTTGTAACATGGGCTCTGATACCAAATGTAATGCCCGCCAAAACACCCTAGAGAAACTAGACATCTAACATACTAATGGAGATAAAAATAAAATTATTAACATCTAATAACAACTAATGTAACACATAACATCTCCATCTAACTACATTCATTAACCATTTACCCAATACGAACATACATCATTACACATTTCATTAATTAACACGAGCGGAAATAACATAACACCATAAATCTTTCCCTAGCGTACTTCAACATCATTACATAATTTAACTTCCATAATGACATCCCACTCACACGACAAACATATTTCACCTTGGATTAATGCATCATATTTAATTTCCTAATCATGAGATATGCAGCCTGCTAGATTATATATCCATCATGATATGCATTACGTTCTATCATTCTACTAGCATATTGCATTTCTTCTTTTAAAAATGCAAGACAACCCCTTAATCCTACATTCATTTTAAGCACCAAAACCAAATGTGTTTTAACCAATCATTCCCTATCTACATGCTCTTTATCCTTTTCCATGACAATGCAATCTTATTGCATGGGTATAATCCATCTTTACTAATCCATCTAAACTTACTTCAATCGCATTTAATACTAATATGATCTCATTCCATCTATTATGATTATCTACTCATAATGTATAAAATATATTTCCTTATTTCTTTACTTAAGCATGAGCAAGCACAACATCACACTAATCCTTCAATCATAGAGTTCATTTATTAACTTGAAAACATATAGAATTAAAAATCCATTACTTTTAATACAAGTGCATGGCATTCATCATATAAAACTCATTTATTATTCATCTAGCATGATATACATTCAATTACTATGCAAATCAATCCATTTCCTTAATCCTACATTCATTTTATGCACCAAAACCAAATGTGTTTTAACCCATCATTCCCTATCTACATGCTCTTTATCCTTTTCCATGACAATGCAATATTATTGCATGGGTATAATCCATCTTTACTAATCCATCTAAACTTACTTCAATCTCATTTAATACTAATATGATCTCATTCCATCTATTATGATTATCTGCTCATAAAGTATAAACTATATTTTCTTATTTCTTTACTTAGGCATGGGCAAGCACAACATCACACTAATCCTTCAATCATAGAGTTCATTTATTAACTTGAAAACATATAGAACTATAAATCCATTACTTTTAATACAAGTGCATGGCATTCATCATATAAAACTCATTTACTATTCATCTAGCATGATATACATTCCATTACTATGCAAATCAATCCATTTCCTGTTAGCTATATTCTAAGGCCTCAATACCTTTTAATCCCAATTTTCTTTTACATTCTATTATACATCCTCAAAATTCCATTAAATAATACAATTAAACCATATTGCAACTCCCATTCTATTTGAAGGTACATAAGATCACATCCTTACAATAATAGGATTACATCTCTAATGTCTTATTATAATTTATGACATAATCCTAATTTCCAACTACTACATACAAGAATATTACATTACATGAACTCCATTATATTCATTACATACATTTTCTACAAGGTACATCCATAATCATCATGAAGAAGAATCCATATCCACACATGAAGAATCCAAGAGAACATCTCAAAGGCTAAAAAGCACCAACCACCCCCGCGCTAGGAGATGACACAAGGTCCCAACACACACTCTAAACCTAAAATGGTACCCTAACTAAAGAGACTAACCACACAAGGACTCTCATGCAAGAACCAACACATTACTACAAAAATAAACTCCTAGAGGCATACAACTTTGTTGGTTAATAGATTGGATCTCTCAAATTTTATAAATAAATACTCCTGTTGCCCAATAGAAAACCAATGAGAACCAACAGTTGGGTAAATAATTATTATTTTACCCTCTGCATAAAGGTACAACTCCCTATATGATATTCAAAAAATCTTGAATAAATTTAATCATGTGATTCACTTTTAACCAGAAAGCAAACAAAAGGCTTCAACATTCACTTGTCAACACAACGTGAATGCTTAATGATAGACAATGGAATTCATAGTAAGACATTAGACTTCAAATGAAGATTAACTCACAGGATAATAAAAAATATTTGAACTATGATTGATACTCACTCATGACTCACAGGAAAAGGGGAATCAGAATATTCAAATGCTTTCAGCTAATTTCATTCATCAAATTGATTCACAGACTTAAAATGAAAAATCAGAGAAAAGAATAAGATACATGAACACATAACTATTCCAACAGAAATTTTTACATATTCAAAACACACAGGTTTTCTAAAGTTGTATCATATATTCCATTGCATTCAAAGATGGGTATTTCACTGAAATTACAAGTAAGACCAGTCTATTCCTCAAAATTTAACAAAATTTTTACCGCTGCGCCAAAACATTCATAACTAATATTTATAGCCGCTAGGCTAACTTATCTTTTTTAACAAATGGAACTAAAATTTCCAGAAACAATCGTCTGTAACTGAAATTAGCTAAACGACCACAAGTCGTAAATAGAGCTATAATGATAAGAACAAAAAATGACTTAAATTGTCTCTGAGGTATGCGTGGTGCCATGTATATTTCGCCACTCCATATGAGCCACGGAGAAGTTATGAACAACCTGGTAATGTGGGAGCCCAATGTGCAGGATGCGCTGCTTCCAAACTTCTTTGTCCATACTCACTTGCATAACTTTAATTTTGTGCACTTCTAAGTGATCTGAACAGACAACTAACATAGATTCATTTTGAGCTACCCTGGCGAAGTCATCTCTGGTAAAAGACTTTGATTCTTTAACCAAGTTTATCTTTGCTTTGAAACTCTACACCATATCTACTGCCTGGTCGATGGTCTGTCCATCTTCCTTAAGAAGTTGTACATCTATGCACTTTAAGTCTTTCTGCATCACGACAATGAGTTCTTTCAATTCTTTCAATAGTTTAATGGACTCTTCATGACCTTGCTTTATGATTGAATTTCTCCATTCAATATTTTCCTTGGCCACATGCAGTACCTTGTCATCCAAATCATTTACTGTCTTTTCTGTGAGAAAGTTCATGACACCATATTTCTGCACATCTTTCATCTGAATCAGTACTGCAGCCCATTTTTTCCTTTCCTTCTCCCATGCTGATACCTCTGTTTCAAGCTCTTGAGTTACAGTAACAACATCCTCATACACCCTGATCAGATTGGCGATATACTCTGTTCCTTGCTGAATTATGGATTCAAGCCACTCCACGAAGGTTTCCGCCAACACATGATTTCTCTGAACCTTATCCAACAAATTTTGGTTCATGGGTGATTTAGGATCAAAACTCTGAGAAACCTGTGACAGGGGCTGTGGACAAGGATGATGTATGGCATTGATGTACTGTGCCATCTGCTTAACAGTCTGTTTCAACTCCCGTTTGTCCTTCTCATCCTTCCATGTTCTGGACAACATCCTTTTGGGGGAGGACTCTAGGTGTTTTGCATCAGCAGCCCTTGAAGCAGTTCCTAAATCAATCTTTTCAATGGCAAAATCCTTCTCAGTAGCATTCTCTAGATCTTTGTCTGAAATCGGCCTAGCCACTTTAGCTACCCAATGCCCTGTATTCTCATCCACTTCTAGCATAGCTTCTGCTTTTAGCTTTTTGGACTTAGGTGTTTTCTCGAGGTATCTACTCACCATATCCTCCATTGGTACGCTGATAGGGACTACATTACGTTTCTTACTAATTGACACTCCCAACCACCTTGAAACATTTGGAGATTCTTTTGCTGGCGGAGTCTGATATTCAAATGAATCCATGGTAGCCAAAGTAATCACTTGACTGGGGCTTTCCTCAGGTTGCTCCTTTTCTTTACCTGCATCTTGAGTTGTAGGGATGTTTGCCTCCGGTTCACCCATAATCACTTGCGCCTCTTCACTATCAAGAATTATGATAGTTTCTTTCCCTGAAATTTCTTTAATGTTCTTCTTACTTCTGGAACCAGTGATTCGAACTATTGAGGGGCCAAATAGTGGTTCTTTAAATCTTCTACTTCGAACCTTCTCACTTTGTGTATCAGTGACACCTACAATATTAACAATAATGTTAGAAGAAGAAATTGGTACAACAGCATGAGGTTGCTTAACTGATTTCTCGGCTGAGGTAGTGGTCAATCTTATTCCAGATCTACAGTCTCTTAACCATTTTTTTGTTCTCCTTATAACATTAAAGGTTTTAGATTGAATATTTTCTTCTTCCCTCCTATCCCAGTCAACTTCAGGAATAGGTTGCTCATGAACTCTTTCATTGAACTCACGGTCCAATACATCTTCACCTTCCTCTTCTTGTATTTCTGCTATGTTCATTGGCAATTTCAAAGTTATGATTTGCCATAAAGTGAACCTTGACCATAATCTTCTCCGGACTTCAAATTCATCATGACAATCTTCCTAGTAGTCTTCTAACTGGGGTATATGTGAAAAGTTCACATCAACATTCAGGTGTTTCATTGCATATTCTTTGCTGTCAAACCCTTGCCGAGAAACATAAGGCTGCAAATTCATCTTCTTGAGCTCCACTTCTAAGTTCAATGCATCAAAAATAGTTTTGCAACTATAATATCTGAGTTCAACTGGGAAAATTGTTTCAGATTCACTTTTCATCCCTAATTTCTTATCAACATGAGCTAGTTGTCTACAAACTTCTAAGAGTACATAACTATCAAGAGCATATCTGGGCAATTTGAAAGGTTCATCTTCAAAGCTACCAATTCTAATATAAGTAAATCTGGAAAATTGAATAAAACAACTCCCATATGTACTGACCAACTTTAATGCCTCAGTTGACATTCTATTATTCAAATTCCCCTGCAGTTCAAAAGTTAATCTTCCCACAAAAACATCATTCCATCTCAAGAAGTTTTCTGTGTACCTCTACATCTGCAAATGTGGATAGCACTCATAGACCTTCATTCCATTAACCCAAGGTTGTTGATATAATCCTGGCCATTCTCTGATACAGGCTAAAATATAAAACAGGTATGAAGTCATATGAAAATTAGCTGTTCCAACAAAATTACTCAAACCTTCATGCAATCTCTCAGCAATTACTTGCGCCCAGTCAAGGTATTTCTCACCATCTAATAATACCTGAATGTAAAAATACATCCAGTCCTCCCAATAGAAGACATGTGAATTCCCCTTAAGCCTATTCAAAAGAATCACGATATCCCTAACTTCTGTAATAAAATGCTCTCTTGTCAAGGGTTTAGGCAACCTAGAACCTCCCTTCTGTATTTTAAGGAGCCAGTTTCTAGCAATGACGCTCTGATAAACACTTTTCTTCTCAGAGAAAAATGCGTATGAGGTTCCTATGGACCAATCTTCATACGGCTCTTTGTGAGGAATTCCAATTGTAGCCATTACTGTTTCTCTGTCAATCCACACTAGCATGTCTCCATTATTGGCTCTAATACATCTACTACTAGCATCATATCTGTCCATGCATGCATATACTAATTCTGGGCAAGGAGCAGCAATTGGGAATGCGAGGGCCTCAACAAGACCACTGTGAACTATCTTTCCCATCATGGAATTGGCTTCTGGGTTCTTAGCCCTCTCTAAAAAATTATCTAACTCATCTTGAATGAAGGTTGTATCATCTAATTCTGGGAGGGTACTAATCAAGCATTATGTTCGACCCAATTTTGGAAGAGTCGGTCTCATTTTTGCTTAAAATTGCATCAATCAAACAACATTCAACTCCAAGGCAAAGAATTACACTTTTCCAATTTCAGAACTAAAACAGAGCAGGGGAAAATAAGCAATTGAACTCACTTGTCTTCAAAATCAAACTGTGAAACCCTTGGAAAAACTGAGCTAAATTACCTTCCACGTCTCCACTCTTCGCCAAGGGCAACAATAATTGTCTTACCTGAGAAGCATCATATTTAAGGACGGAAAATACTGAAAAGAACCAAAACACGCTTTGTCCCAGCTCATTCATCCGTGTAAAACCACTTGTGATTTGATATAGTTCTGACATGCTTATTAATTAGAAATCAATTTCACACAGTCGACATGCCTTCTCATAATTGTTTCCATAATTGCAATTTGAAAACACGAAAACCAAGGAATATTATGTTTCCATCGCATCGCCTTTTCTTCCTAAACACCATCGGGCTGTTTTGAAACACCGCTTTGAACCTTGAACTATTTTAAAAGAAGTTCATTGGTTCAAAGTTCAATGACAAAAGATCAACATTTGCGAACAGGCAGAAAGAGACAAAAGGAACATTCAATGACACGGGAATGAACCTTGGACCTTGAACCATTTCAAAAAAAGGTTCAATGGTTCAAGTTCAAAGCGACCACAAGACTAGTACTAAAGAGACAACCACAAAAAAGAAGACAAAAAACCGATTGAACCTTGAACCTTGAACCGAAAAGGTTCAAAGTTCAAGTTCAATGACTATGCTAATGAAGACTTAGAACTTAATGGATCGCATTTCCTTTGAACCCGAATTTTGAACTTTATAAAAGGTTCAACAGATGAGTACGAAACTCGATTGATGAAGACCTAAGCTCTGCGAAAATGATGACCCTTATTTTGATGGGGTATAAGGTAAAGTAAAAAAAAAAGGGGTAACAATTGGCTCTGACTGGGGACCAGGACTGTGAAGGATTAGGAAGGAACTTAGAATCTCTGGTTTCGCACTAAAACAAAGATGAGGATGCAAAACAGGTATAGCTTGACACAATAAAACTGAGCTATGTACAGAGAATGCAGGGAATACCTTCTTACAATTTGTAGAGCTTGAGGTCCTATCCATTATAAGACAGGGGAAGAACAGTACTATCCATATATGCGAGCTTGAAAGATTTTGGTCCCTTCACTTCATGAATCAGAAACGGACCTTTCCACAAGGACTCAAATTTTCCATGTGCTCCCCTCGGCTCCCTTCTTTTGTCCCAGAGTAAAACTTGATCTCCCTGCATAAATTTCCTCGGCCTGGCTTTACGATAAAAAATCTGTTTAACCCGCTGCTGATGTTCCGTAATGTGGTCAACCAATTTTTCCCTTTCTTCTTCTATTCGAGCTAGATGCATAATCCTCCTTTCGAGTGCATTTTGAAAATGTGAATCTTCAATAACTGTCTATAATTTGGAAGCTGCCAATTCAAGAGGAAGTGAGAGCTGAGCCCCAACACCATACACAAGTTCAAAAGGTGACATACTAATTGCTCGTTTTGGTGATGTCATGTCTGCCCACAGGGCTTCATATAACCTTTTATGCCAATCTTTAGCATTTTCATTGACCAATTTCTTCATGATATTTATCAAGTTTTTGTTACTGGATTCTGCCTGACCATTACCTTGTGGATAATAGTCAGAGGAATGTGCTAAAGAAATACCGTGATCATAACAAAACATGGATATTTCTATAGAAGAAAATTTTGCAGCATTATCAGTCACTATCTTCAATGGTACCCCAAAGCGAACCAGAATATTTTCCTTTATGAACTCCCATACTACTTCTGAGGTTGTTCTCCTAACAGACACTGCTTCTACCCACTTAGTAAAATAATTTGTAGCCGTGAGAATATGTGTATGTCTAGTGCTAGAAGAGGGTGTCAGTGGACCAATGAAATCTAGTCCCCATTGCTTGAAAGGTTCTTCCACAACCACTGGCCTGAGAGGTAAAGCAACTAGTTGTGGTTTCCCTATAAAGAATTTACATTTATCACAATTTGCAACCCAAATATAAGCATCTTTAAACATACCGGACCAATAATAGCAGTTCCTTAATATTTTGTATGTGGTGACTGTAGAAGAGAAATGACCGCCACAAGCATCATCATGAAATGACTTCAGCAAGGCCTCACGCTGCGCTTTATCCACACACGTCAAGAAAGTTCCATCTAGACCTTTCTTATATAATATGTTATCAAAAATAACATATTTAGTTGCTTTTAACTTCAGGTTTCTCTTTTCTCTGGGAGATAAATGTGTAGGACATTCTCCATATGTCAGGAAAAAGGCTACATCGGTGAACCATTCATCCTGCAGGCTAACAAAAAGAGCTAAAGGCAAACTTTATTCTTCTTCTTTATTTTCTGTCATTAGGCCACATAATCCCTGTCCATGAACTAACTTTGTTGGCCTGATATCCAAGTCAAATTCTTGAACCTTTGAAACCCAAGTTGCTCTATTATTCATTCCCACCTCTTGCTGAGTCAAGATACTTTTAACAATAGAATTTGGCACAAAAACAATTGAATGAGAATGCAATATGTAATACGTAAAATGCTTAACAACTTTAACAACTGCGAAAGCCTGCTTCTCGTTCAATGAATAGTTTAATTCATTCTTTTTAAGCAGAATGCTCATAAACGCAATGGGGAACTCTTCACCAAGTTCATTCTTCTGCAGGAGAATACCAGACATTGTGTGTTCTGAAGCATTACAGTAAATGATAAAGATTTTCTTGAAACCAGGATTAATTAAAGTTGGAGCATGAGCGATGGCCTTTTTAACCTCTTCAAAAGATTTCTTTGCTTCCTCTTTCCATTTAAAGATCTATTTTTCACTCATCATTCCTACAATATGCTTAGTGATTTCAGCAAAATCTGGCACAAATCTCCTGAGAAAGCTTACCTGACCAAAGAATGATTTGACACCACTCCTGTCTGACGGCAAATTTAGTTGTTGAATAGCTTTAACACGATCAGGATCAATCTTGATACCATCTTGCGAAACTATATGTCCTAAAAGTTTTCCTTCAGTAAGACAAAAACCTAATTTCTTTGGGTTAAGAGAAATACCATGATCTCGACATCTTTGCAACACAGTTTCTAAATCCTTGAAATGATCTTCCCTTTTCTTGGAAAAAACTGTCAAATCATCTAGATACACAACAATGGTCTTACCAATTAGATGACCAAAATAAAGGTTCATTACTCTTTGGAAAGTATCTTCAGCGTTTATTAGACCGAAAGGCATGCAGTTATAGGCAAAAGTTCCCCATGGTGTTGTAAAGGCGGTTTTGTGTTGATCTTCTTTTGCCACACTTACCTGATTATACCCAGAGAAACCATCAAGCATTGACATCATTTCAGATTCGGCAACAGTTTGGAGAATGTGATCCATTGCTGGTAAAGGATAATTATCTTTTAAGCTAGCTTGATTCAGATTCCGGAAATCAACACAAATTCTTATTTCTCCATTTTTCTTATGAACCGGAACAATATTAGCCACCCACATAGAATGATGAATTGGATAGATTATCCTTGCCTGAAGCATTTTATCTATTTCTCTGAAAATTGCATCTGCAACTTTTGGGTTATAATTCCTTAATTTCTGCCTGAAAGGAGCCGCTCCTGGTTTAAGGGGAATATGATGTTGAAATTGACCATCTCTAAAATATTTCAAATCTTCATAGGACCAGGCAAAAACATCAAGAAACCTGCTCAACAGTTCAATAAACAAATGCCTTTCTTTTGGAGTGCAACATTTACCCAAATTAACCATTTTTGGATTATTTTCATCACCAATATTAATTCTCTCATATTCACCTGATGTATAAGCATTGTGGGAATCAGTTTTTCTTACACACTTGTCATTGCAATCAAACAGGCTCTCTAAAGTTACCAATCCTTTTGGAATTCGATTTCCTTTAAGCTGAACTACTCCCTCTCTGAAGCTTCCCTTCTCATCTAGACAAAATTCATTACATTGGTTCTCTGAACCTTCAAAATAAGAAGAAGCAAACATAGCAACATTTTGTAAGAACTTGTCAATATGTTTATCATCTTCAAACACTTGCCAGAAATCTGAATTATCAGGAACGTTTGGGCGATAAATTACTTCAATTCTGTAAACATCAGTACCAAAATCTGGATGTGGAAGTAGTAAAGATGATGATACCACTAGAGAATCTGGGCGAGAATTTTGACTTCTGGGAATAGCTTCTATTGAAAATGCATCAAAATACTCAATTTCATCCCAGATTCTATTTCTATAATGCTTGAGCTTCTCATTTTTCATAGAATAATGATTGCGTACAAAATTAACAATCAATTTTGCATCACCTTTAGCGCACAACAATTTAATCCCTCTTTTCTTGGCTTGTTCAATTCCTAGCAATAATGCTTCATATTCTGCAGTATTATTTGTATTTTAAAACTCCAGCTTAAATGAAAAAGGAATCTTCTCACCCTGTGGAGAAATAAGTACCACTCCAGTGCCAGATCCAGCAGATGCACAACTTCCGTCAAATTCCATTGTCCACAACCCTGCAGTGTGATCAACCACATCTTCTGAAATTTTTTTAATGTCATTAGAGAAAAGCAAATAGTTACCAAATTCACATTCCTGGTACAATATTTGTGATTTTGGATCCTCTGAAGGAAACACTATAAATTTGAATTTTGGTTCTGGCATGAGAGTAATCTTTTGTTTTTTCACAGGAATCATTGCCTCAGACCAATCCATTTTAATCTCACCACCTAGGTCTTTACAAAAAGTCCTACTCAACAATATTCCATAACTTGCTGGAATATCAGCAACCAATATTGTGAGCTTTACTCTTTTATTGGGATGAACTGCTAAAGCAAATTGAGCATCTTTAATCTGACCAAGTAAAGGAATTTGTTTAGAATCCATTGAGAAGCATTTGCCAAAGGTTTTAGTAAGTGTGAGACCTAATGCTTTGGCCACTGTGGAAGGCATTATATTATCTGAAGCTCCTGAATCAATAATATAGTTATTAAGTTTATAACCATTGATAAATAAAGAGACATAGAAAGGCTCAGGTTTCTGGTAAAGCATATGTGATGGTTCTACAGATTCACTAACTAATACTTTTGATGTAAAAGTATTCGTTTGTTCTATTGACTGAGCTTCAGTATTGAATGGTAAAGACTCAAAGTTTGTCAATAATAACTTGGAAGACTGCAACTGAGAGTTCTCCCTCCGCACATATTTAATCAACTTTTCCAGCTCTTTGGGATTCAGCTTGAGGTATTCAGCAGGAGAAATTTGAATTTTTGATGTTTTACAAAACTCAACAATATCAAAAGAGATATCAGACTCAGGTCACTTCAGTATTTGAACCTCTTGAAACTTTGAACCTGCTTCTGAATTTCGGTTCATAGGTTCCTTACCCTTGGTTGAATTTTCATAGGACAATGGAGTGTTTGTATTTTTAAATTGATGCTAGTTTCTAGTGAAAACAACACAAGATGGATCTTCAAGGGTTACCAATATATCACCTCCTCTATCTGATTCAGATTCATATTCAAGGAAGTGTATTCCAGAGTCGCCAAGCGGTCCATGAATTTCTTCTATTGAGCCAGGCTCATTTAGAACTTCTCCTGTGCTAAGCATCTGTGCATGTCTCACCATTTCTGGACAAGAGTTACCATCATGGCCATCTGTTAAGTGAAAGATGCACATATTTCTCCTAGGAGAAGGTGCTTCAATGGCTAGTCTTTGCTGAGTTGGGGGCAATTGTAAAGCTTTATTTCCTATTCTGGCAGGCTGATTATTAGGCCATCTTGGAATATCTTGATAAGGTTGAGGGTATGATGTATTAGCCTTGGGGAGTTGCCTCTTGAGAGTGATCACATCATTAACCAATCTTTGGATTACGGGATCAGAGGAAGGTATGGAAGTTGATGGCTGAGAGTTAGCAGCTTGAACTTCTCTCCTCCATTTGCCTGCATTGATCAGATCATCTTCTAATTCTACTGCAGTGGTTTTGGCAGTAACTAAATCCTGGACTCTTTGCCTACGAATAAAGAAACTTATTTCTGCAGGCATTGCATTAATGAAGAAACATTTCAAATTATCATCAAAAGGTCTCCGACTAACCAGAATCTTATGAACAATCTTGTCAAACCTCGCCACAAAGTCTCTCATGGATTCAGGTATTTCCTTTTTCAGTTGAGCTAATTGGGCTAAAAGAGAATGGTCATCTTCTACCACTTTAAACCTATCCTCAAACCTAGTTTTCGAGTCTTGTTAGTTTGTTATTACACCATTTGGCAAATGATAGAATCAGTCAGCTGCTATTCTAGTCAATGTCTGAATAAACAACCATATTGCTACATCTTCATGTTGAACCACCAACACGCCACATGCAACATTAAAAGCATTAAAATGCTCATCAACTGTAAATTTCCCATCACCATTAAACTTAGGTAAATGTTCTCTAGAACCTTTAGGTAAGGAATTCAAATTTGCTCCAAGGGCAAGTGGTCCTACTGCTGGACCCCAGGGATTATTTGCAGCCATGGGAAGGATAATATTCAGAGGGGTAGGATTAATCACAGAGGGAAGGACAACACCATGTAAAGTTAAAGAATGATAAATAGAAGATTGGGAAGGAACATAAGGAGATCTTGGGGGTCTACTTCTTGACCTTCTTTGAGGTGTAAAGGAAGGGAAGGAATTTAGATTTTGCAATTCTTCAAAAACTAAATCAACTAACCCTTTTCGCCTTTGGGATCTAGTATATCTTCTGGTCTCCAGTGTGCTCACACCCTACAGACTTCAAACTAACGTATGGCTGTAAAACTAATCTTATTATTCGACTCCCCAGCAGAGTCGCCAAAAATCTGTTGGTTAACAGATTGGATCTCTCAAAATTTATAAATAAATACTCCTGTTGCCCAATAGAAAACCAATGAGAACCAACAGTTGGGTAAATAATTATTATTTACCCTCTGCATAAAGGTACAACTCCCTATATGATATTCAATGAATCTTGAATAAATTTAATCATGTGATTCACTTTTAACCAGAAAGCAAACAAAAGGCTTCAACATTCACTTGTCAACACAACGTGAATGCTTAATGATAGACAATGAAATTCATAGTAAGACATTAGACTTCAAATGAAGATTAACTCACAGGATGATCAAAAATATTTGAACTCTGATTGATACTCACTCATGACTCACAGGACAAGGGGAATCAGAATATTCAAATGCTTTCAGCTAATTTCATTCATCAAATTGATTCACAGACTTAAAATGAAAAATTAGAAAAAGGAATCAGATACATGAACACATAACTATTCCAACAGAAATTTTTACATATTCAAAACACACAGGTTTTCTAAAGTTGTATCATATATTCCATTCCATTCAAAGATGGGTATTTCATTGAAATTACAAGTAAGACCAGTCTGTTCCTCAAAATTTTACAAAATTTTTACCGCCGCGCCAAAACATCCATAACTAATATTTATAGCCGCCAGACTAAATTGTCTTTTTTAACAAATGATACTAAAATTTCCAGAAACAACCATCTGTAACTGAAATTAACTAAATGGCCACAAGCCGTAAATAGAGCTATAACGATAAGAACAGAAAATGGCTTAAATTGTCTCTGGGGTGTGCGTGGTGCCACGTATATTTCGCCACTCCATATGAGCCACAGAGAAGTTATGAACAACCTAGTAATGTGGGAGCCCAATGTGCAGGATGCGTTGCTTCCAAACTTCTTTGTCCATACTCAATTGCATAACTTTAATTTTGTGCACTTCTAAGTGATCTGAACAGACAACTAACATAGATTCAATTTGAGCTACCCTAGTGAAGTCATCTCTGGTAAAAGACTTTGATTCTTTAACCAAGTTTATCTTTCCTTTGAAACTCTGCACCATATCTACTGCCTGCTTGATGGTCTATCCATCTTTCCTTAAGAAGTTGTACATCTATGCACTTTAAGTCTTTCTGCATCCCGGCAATGAGTTCTTTCAATTCTTTCAATAGCTTAATGGACTCTTCATGACCTTGCTTTATGATTGAAATTCTCCATTCAATATTTTCCTTGGCCACATGCAGTACCTTGTCATCCAAATCATTTACTGTCTTTTCTGTGAGAAAGTTCATGACACCATATTTCTGCACATCTTTCATCTGAATCAGTACTGCAGCCCATTTTTTCCTTTCCTTCTCCCAGGCCGACACCTTTGTTTCAAGTTCTTGAGTTACAGTAACAACATCCTCATGCACCCCGATCAGATTGGCGATATACTCTGTTCCTTGCTGAATTATGGATTCAAGCCACTCCTCGAAGGTTTCCACCAACACATGATTTCTCTGAACCTTATCCAACAAATTTTGGTTCATGGGTGATTTAGGATCAAAACTCTAAGAAACCTATGGCAGGGGTTGTGGACTGGGATGATGTATGGCATTGATGTACTGTGCCATCTGCTTAAGAGTCTGTTTCAACTCCCATTTGTCCTTCTCATCCTTCCATGTTCTGGACAACATCCTTTTGGCGGAGGACTCTAGGTGTTTTGCATCAATAGCCCTTGAAGTAGTTCCTAAATCAATCTTTTCAATGGCAAAATCCTTCTCAGTAGCATTCTCTAGATCTTTGTCTGAAATCGGCCTAGCCACTTCAGCTACCCAATGCCCTGAATTATCATCCACTTTTAGCATAGCTTCTGCTTTTAGCTTTTTGGACTTAGGTGTTTTCCCGAGGTATCTACTCACCATATCCTCCATTGGTATGCTGATAGGGACTACACTACGTTTCTTACTAATTGATGCTCCCAACCACCTTGAAACATTTGGAGATTCTTTTGTTGGCGGTGTCTGATATTCAAATGAATCGATGGTAGCCAAAGTAGTCACTTGACTGGGGCTTTCGTCAGGTTGCTCCTTTTCTTTACCTGCATCTTGAGCTGCAGGGATGTTTTCCTCCGGTTCACCCATAATCACTTGCGCCTCTTCACTATCAAGAATTATGATAGTTTCTTTCCTTGAAATTTCTTTACTGTTCTTCTTACTTTTGGAACCGGTGACTCGAACTATTGAGGGGCCAAATAGTGATTCTTTAAATCTTCTACTTCGAACCTTCTCACTTTGTGTATCAGTGACACCTACAATATTAACAATAATGTTAGAAGAAGAAATTGGTACAACAGCATGAGGTTGCTCAATTGATTTCTCGGCTGAGGTAGTGGTCAATCTTATTCCAGATCTACGGTCTCTTAACCATTTTTCTGTTCTCCTTATAACATTAAAGGTTTTAGATTGAATATTTTCTTCTTCCCTCCTATCCCAGTCAACTTCAGGAATAGGTTTCTCATGAACTCTTTCATTGAACTCTGGGTCCAATACATCTTCACCTTCCTCTTCTTGTATTTCTGCTATGTTCATTGGCAATTTCAAAGTTATGATTTGCCATAAAGTGAACCTTGACCATAATCTTCTCTGGACTTCAAATTCATCACGACAATCTGCCTAGTAGTCTTCTAACTGGGGTATATGTGAAAAGTTGACATCAACATTCAGGTGTTTCATTGCATATTCTTTGTTGTCAAACCCCTGTCGAGAAACATAAGGCTGCAAATTCATCTTCTTGAGCTCCACTTCTAAGTTCAATGCATCAGAAATAGTTTTGCAACTATAATATCCGAGTTCAACTGGGAAAATTGTTTCAAATTCACTTTTCATCCCTAATTTCTTATCAACATGAGCTAGTTGTCTACAAACTTCTAAGAGTACATAACTATCAAGAGCATATCTGGGCAATTTGAAAGGTTCATCTTCACAGCCACCAATTCTAATATAAGTAAATCTGGAAAATTGAATAAAACAACTCTCATATGTACTGACCAACTTTAATGCCTTAGGTGACATTCTATTATTCAAATTCCCCTGCAGTTCAAAAGTTAATCTTCACACAAAAACATCATTCCATCTTGAGAAGTTTTTTGTGTACCTCTGCATCTGCAAATGTGGAGAGCACTCATAGACCTTCATTCCATTAACCCAAGGTTCTTGATATAATCCTGGCCATTCTCTGATATAGGATAAAATATAAACTAGGTATGAAGTCATATGAAAATTAGTTGTTCCAACAAAATTACTCAAACCTTCATGCAATCTCTCAGCAATTACTTGCTTCCAGTCAAGGTATTTCTCTCTAGTTAATAATACCTGAATGTAAAAATACATCCAATCCTCCTAATAGAAGGCATGTGAATTCCCCTTAAGCCTATTCAAAAGAATCATGATATCCCTAACTTCTGTAATAAAGTGCTCTCTTGTCAAGGGTTTAGGCAACCTAGAACCTCCCTTCTGTATTTTAAGGAGCCAGTTTGTAGCAATGACGCTCTGATAAACACTTTTCTTCTCAGAGAAAAATGTGTATGAGGTTCCTATGGACCAATCTTCATACAGCTCTTTGTGAGGAATTCCAATTGCAACCATTACTGTTTCTCTATCAATCCGCAATAGCATGTCTCCATTATTGGCTTTAATACACCTATTACTAGCATCATATCTGTTCATGCATGCATATACTAATTCTAGGCAAGGAGCAGCAATTGGGAATGCGGCAGCATCAACAAGACCACTGTGAACTATCTTTCCCATCATGGAATTGGCTTCTAGGTTCTTAGCCCTCTCTAAAAAATTATCTAACTCATCTTGAATGAAGGCTGTATCATCCAATTCTAGGAGGGTACTAATCAAGCATGATGTTCGACCCAATTTTGGAAGAGTCGGTCTCATTTTTGCTTAAAATTGCATCAATCAGACAACATTCAACTTCGAGGCAAAGAATTACACTTTTCCAATTTTAGAACTAAAACAGAGCAGGGGAAAATAAGCAATTGAACTCACCTGTCTTCAACATCAAACTGTGAAACCCTCGGAAAAACTGAGCTAAATTACCTTCCACGTCTCCACTCTTCGCCAACGGCAACAATAATTGTCTTACCTGAGAAGCATCATATTTAAGGACGGAAAATACTGAAAAGAACCAAAACACACTTCGTCCCAGCTCATTCATCCGTGTAAAACCACTTGTGATTTGATATAGTTTTGACATGCTTATTAATTAGAAATCAATTTCACACAGTCGACATGCCTTCTCATGATTGTTTTCATAATCACAATTTGAAAACACGAAAACCAAGGAATATTTTGTTTCCATCACGCCGCCTTTTCTTCCTAAACATCATCGGGCTGTTTTGAAACACCGCTTTGAACCTTGAACTATTTTAAAAGAAGTTCATTGGTTCAAATTTCAATGACAAAAAATCAACATTTGCGAACAGGCAGAAAGAGACAAAAGGAACATTCAATGACATGAGAATGAACCTTGAACCTTGAACCATTTCAAAAAAAGGTTCAATGGTTCAAGTTCAAAGCGACCACAAGACTAGTACTAAAGAGACAGCCGCAAAACACAAGACAAAAGACCAATTGAACTTTGAACCTTGAACCAGAAAGGTTCAAAGTTCAAGTTCAATGACTATGCTAATGAAGACTTAGAACTTAATGGATCACATTTCCTTTGAACCCGAATTTTGAACTTTATAAAAGGTTCAACAGATGAGTACGAAAATCGATTGATGAAGACCTAAGCTCTGCGAAAATGATGACCCTTATTTTGATGGGGTATAAGGTAAAGTAAAAAAAAAAAAGGGGTAACAAACTTAACAAGACATAAATGCTTCCATTAATGCATAATTATAAATCATCAAGGTGGACACATGTAGGAGTGGAGTGTCATCACATGTCATCCTCATAACATAAGGCACTAGCCTGATGGACATGTGGAGCCATCTCAGCCTATGAGAGACTAAGAGAGATTATCTTATCGTCTTCATGGCCTTATCATGCTTATCCTTAAATATCCTCCCTAGAACTAAGTCATGAGGCTCAAATCAATTTATTATCTTATTAATGAATCTAGCTACCCAGCCCATCAATTATTAAGTTATCACTTATTTATGAATCATGGTAAACTTCAATGTGCCCTGAGGTCTAGTCTTCATGCATCCTTACAAGGAACCTCAGGCAAGCCTATCTCTCATGACTCTGGTCATCACAAGGAAGCCCACTTCCCCTAATATGGCCCAACAATAAATCACAAGAGACTATAAACCATAATAAAACATAAAAATATAACATACACAAGGCTACAACAATATCAAATATAACAAAATGAGCCTCTTGGCCAATAAATACAAGGCATAACCAAGCCATTAAATTTGTCAGCAAATAAGAAGATAACATCACAGGAAGGCAAATCCACTTGCTAGTCTCAAAAAAACAATATAACTTACTCATCAACATGGAGAGTCTAAAACATTCACAAAGACATGGAGAGGTATATATACATAAAACCATCAAAATACATCAAAACTTATCAAAGCCAAATCTGGAAAATATCAGCAGCCCTCAATAAAGCCTATAGTACACAAATTCAATCAGAAAAATTAATCAAAATACTTGCAAAGCTTTGAAAAACACGTACCTAGGAGGTTAGCGCATTTATCCAACAGGTTAGCGCTTTTACCCAATAGGTTAGCGCGTTTACGCAACAAGTTAGCGCTTTTGCTGAAACAACGCAAATACATAAATTTAACAGAAAACTTAAGAAAACATTCGGCAAAAATATAAAATCATACTTAACCAAATCTCATGAAACAAAGACCAACAAGGTCACCGAGAAATAAGGAATAAAAGGGCATAAATAAATAAAATCTAATCAAGTATAAATAAAAATATACCAAAGTTTTTCTCATGGTAAAACACATAAATAAACCAGAATAAACACTCACAGAACCTTTGAACAACCCAACAAAACACACATGGGATAATCCTATTCAGAAAGGGGATTCTAAAGTATCCCAACAACCAAATAAGTTCTCAGAGAGGAAGAAACATTTCTCAGGAAGTGTACAGAGCCATGAACGACATTCTCAAGAAACCAAAAATATATTTTTCGGAAGCAACTATACAAAAACACCATACAATATAAAGTTTCTCCCCAAATATTACGAATGTCCCGGCCTTCCTCTGGTCCTGTGTTGATAAAATTGTGAAACCCTTGGGGAAAATTGTAAAAATTGACTCTTCTCCCTCGATACTCCCTCATCTCGATGCTAGGCTTCTCATTGCCTTGAAACCAGGTATGGTATACCCTATTGAAATTGTAATTCACCTTAATAATAAAACTTATGGTTGTTCAATTGAGTATATGGGTGGAATTGATGCCTGCCATTTTTGTAAGGTTAGTGGTCATTTTAGAAGTAAATGTCCCTTATTATTAAATAAATCTTCAAAGTCTAAGACTTGGGCCTCCGGTCCCCCCTATAGCTAAAGCCTCGCCTTTTGAACCTGCCCCCACGTCCCCCCCCTCATGTCCCTTCCTCCCCCCCCAACCTGCATCTTCTCCTTCCCCCTCTCTGCTCCCCCACAACCTTCCCTCTTCCTCCTCGACCCCCTCGATGGCTAAATCCATCCTAGACTACATAAATTCTATCAAGACGACCCTCGCTGATGCTCAGCATCCTCCCTTTAATCCCACTAAACCGGTTGGTACCCTTGCTCATCTCTCAACCCCGAGGACCCTTAATGCCCAACAATTAGTGATGGAAAAACTGAGAAAAGCAGCTAAAGCTAGGAAAATTCTTGAGCAAAACCTCTTCAATCAGAAATTGGAAATTGAAGCCTCTCACTATCAGTTACCTGACCTTGAGGACATTGATAGGGGTGTTCCAACTATAGTAGACACCATTGATAGTGGACATTGATAGGGGTGTTCCAGCTATAGTAGACACCATTGATAGGGGACATTGATAGGGGTGTTCCTTTTGGTATAACCAATGCCCCAGCTGCATTTATGAACCTAATGAATAGTGTACTCCATGACTACTACGACAAATTTATTTTGGTATTTCTGGATGACATATTGATTTACTCTAGAAATGAGGAGGAACATTTAGTACACCTACAAATTGTTTTGCAAAGGTTGAGGGAACATAACTTATATGGGAAATTGTCAAAATGTGCCTTCTTCGAGGAAAAGATTCACTACCTTGGGCATATAATATCAAAGGAAGAAATAGCAGTTGATCCAGATAAGATAAAGGCAATAGTAGAATGGTCGATTCCTAAAAATGTTTCAGAGGTAAGAAGCTTTATGGGGCTAGCAGGGTACTATAGGAGGTTTGTGGAAGGATCCTCTAAGATAGCAAACCCCATCACCTCATTATAGAGGAAGGGTAAGAGGTTTGTGTGGACAGACCAAAGTGATAAGGCATTCCAAATTTTGAAGGGGAAACTAACTTTAGCACCCATTCTAAAGGTACCAGATCCGAATGGACACTTCACAGTCGTAACTGACGCCTCTATCGAAGGTTTAGGAGGAGTACTTGTCCAAGATGGAGGGATAGTAGCTTACAAATCTAGGAAGCTAAAGACTCATGGAGTTAATTATGCACCCCACGACTTAGAGTTAGTAGCGATTGTGCATGCCCTACAAAAATGGAAACACTTCTTACTAGGGAAGCCCTTTGAGTTAAAGTCAGATAACCAAGGACTAAATTACATCTTTACCCAACCCCACTTAAATGCTAGACAAAGAAGGTGGTTAGAGTTTCTAAGTGAATATGATTTTGAAATTGAATATATTAAGGGGAAGGAAAATAGGGTGGCAAATGCTTTAAGTAGAAGGACACACTTGATGACTATAGAAACATTCAAAACTTCTTTCAAAAGACAAGTAATGGATGAGCAGGGACATGACCCATGGTATGAGCAAGTAAGATTGACTTTAGAATACGATCCAACTGATCCTAAGGTTCAAGGGTATACATTAAATGAAGATGGGTTGCTCAGATACAATAATAGAATCTATATTCCTAATTTAGGAGACTTAAGGAAAGTAGTCTTGTCGGAGGCTCATAATGCCCCTTATTCAGGGCACCCTGGAGTTAACAAACTTTATGCAGACCTAAAGAAGTTATACTTTTGGCAAGGGATGAAGAATGACATAGTCAAGTATGCGGCTATATGTTTGGAGTGTCAAAGAGTAAAGGCAGAACATAGACATCCAGCTGGATTGTTACAGTTACACGATGTACCTCAACACAAGTGGCAAGTTATTAGCATGGAATTTGTGCAAGGGTTGCCCATGTCACCTTCTAGGCATGATAAAATAATGGTGGTAATTGAAAAACTCACTAAGGTGGCACACTTTATACCAGGGAATTTGACGGATGATGCACCTACCTTGGCTAGGTGCTTTTTTAAGGAAATATTTAGGTTGCATGGAATGCCAGAGAAAATCATATCAGATAGAGATGCTAGGTTCACTTCAAGGTTTTGGACAACTCTTCAAACAGCTCTGGGAACTCAACTAAATTTTAGCACTGCATACCATCTTGAAACCGATGGTCAAATAGAAAGGACAAATCAGATTTTAGAAGACCTACTTCGCATGTACTGCATGGACCAACAAAAGAAATGGGAATATTAACTACCTCTAGTAGATTTTGCTTACAATAATGCATATCAAACACCTTTGGGAATGACACCTTTCGAAGCATTGTATGGTAGGCCGTGTCGAACACCTTTGAGTTGGGATAGTCTTGAGGATAGAGTAATTGTTGGACCAGATATATTGAAGGAAATGGAAAGGAAAACTAAGGAAATTAGGCAAAGATTGAAGGAATCCTCAGATAGGCAGAAAAGTTATGCAGACAAGAATAGGACACCAAGGGAGTTTGAGGTCGGAGAGAAAGGCTTCCTAAGGGTTAGGCCACACAAGAGTTCCATAAGGTTTGAGAAAAAGACCAAGCTTGCACCTCGTTATGTTGGACCTTTTGAAATATTGGAAAGGATTAATCCAGTTGCATACTGGTTGGCCTTACCTCCCCAGTTGAGCCGAATCCATGATGTCTTCCATGTATCTCTTCTTAAAAAGTATGTACCCGATGAGAAACATATTTTGAATTGGGATGCTTTACAGGTCCAGGAAATGGGAGGAATAATGATAGAGCCATTCAAAATCTTGGATAGGCACCAGTGCCAATTGCGCAACAGAGAGGTTGATCAATGCAAAATACAATGGAATCAATATGATGAAAGGAATGCCGCATGGGAAGATACTAGGGAAATGCAACAGTTGTTTCATTTTTTGTTTTAAACTAATCATGAACTATAGGCTCTTTTGGATGCATTAAATAAGTGCATCGGGACGATGCACAAATTAAGGGGGGGAGGATGTCACAACCCTCCTTTATCACTTTTTGATTTCATACAATTCTATTATATTTTTGGTTGAGCTTTTGAAAATAATTAAATGAATATTATAAAAGAATAATTAAGGGATTTTTCTTATCTATTGTATGCAAGTTTTCATAAGAGGGAGTTGATTATATTTTGAAGAAAAATCTTCCAAGTTTTAGTAGTAGGATCTTCTTTGGTAGTCTCATTTTCGTTGTAGGATTGTTAAGTTGTTCTTGAAGATTTCTCTCAAGTTGCAAGGAAGGATAAAAAATGATAGCTAGAGGATTCAACATCGAGCTTTGATAAGCCAGGTTCTCTTTTTTGTCATCTCTCATTTACATATGAGAAATTTGTATTATAAAAAAAATAGCTTCTAGATCTTCCTTTATATAAAAATAAATAAATTATTAGATTGTAAATCTTTTCTTCTTATTTAGGGATAAATATTGATAAAATTACTTTCATATAATGCATGTAAAAGATAGCTTTATTATTTATTTAATTCTCTTTAGAAAATATATATCAGTTCTTGCTTTTGCTTTTCCAAAAGATTTTTTCTTTGATCTATGCAAAAATCATATTTCCCTTATTTAAATTTCTTTTTCTGAATTAAACTCCTCTCTGTGTGATTAAATGATAATCACTTGTGTATGAATCTTGTTCCTTATTATTTTTCTCTTAAATTAATTTCTCTCGCTCTTGGAATGAAAATCTGAATGTAAATCTTATTTCTGTAATTAAATCTTACATCCCGGTGAATAATCTTACCTCTATGTGAATACAAGTTGATATTCTGCATATGAAGTTATTTAAATTTTTTTTTCCCCTCTGAGTAAAAACCCATCTCTCTCTCTCTCTCTCTCTGAATGTAGATTTGATCATAAATCTCAATTCCTTATGAGCAGTCTTACTTCTCTGTGAACAGAAAATGTCTGATAATAAAATATAAACCTCATTGTATCCATTACTCTCTGTGAAAAATGAAGTATAAATCTCTCTGTGAATATTAGTTCTGTACATTGCAGAAACAATTTAGTTCTAGTTCTGTACATTGCAGAAACAATTTAGTTCTCTGTGTTATTCATCCCTGTGAATAAATTCTTATTCTCATTTGTTTTACATTAATATTTCTATTACACATATATCTGTTTATATATTTCTCTCTATGCTTAAATAAATTGAAAATGAAAATTATCTATCTCTCTCTCTCTCTCTCTCTCTCTATATATATATATATAAAGTATTTATATTATCGTTAAAATTATGACCAACAAATTTATATGCGAAACAATGCAAAATCCGTAGATTAAACTCCACATGGAGCGATGTGTCGACGTAGGGGGAGTGGGTGGAGTTATTATCGCGGCTAGGAGGGGTACCCCCACTACCCTGCGGTCACTCTTATGGCAGTGGCCGCAGGGTAGTGGTTGGGACCACGACAGTCCCCCACCACTGCGGGCCTGTACCCGCAGGTCCGCAGTGATAATGGGACTCGTGGGCCCCCTCTTCCACTTGCCTATTAAAAGCCACAACATTAATTCTTTTTTTTTTTGGCAAATGAATTTGTTAAATTGTTTTTGTATATATATTTATTTACTTAGTTTAAGTAAAATCAACTTAGGTAGATTTATAATTAAATTATCTTTAGTAAATTTAGTAAATTTTATAATTGTAAAATTAAATTATAATTACATCTTTCAATCTATTTAAGATTCGTTGGGCCACTTAGTTGGCATTTTGGATTCATAAAAAATAATTAATTCATGATTGAACCAAAAAATGTCTAAACTAATTGCTATTTTTGGAACCTATGACTATAATTAATTATTCCCGTGGTAGGAATAATACATTGCTTAATCTTGCATGCAAGTTACACTATTCTTGTATCATGCAAATTACTTATACATTAATTGCATTTATTGACGTTTTCATCCCCATGCAAGTTACACGTTTTTAATTATCAATATGCGAGTTCGTAATTGTCATTATTATGTAAGTTAGATTTCAAGTTTGAAATATTAATTGTAGAAAGATGGTATTTTTTTAATGAAGTGGTACATGAATACCATCGAGGTAGTTATTTCAATTAATTAAACTTTACAATGTCTAATTACGTACATTCATTTCATAATTGTTTTCAAGCATGATGTTTTCATAGCTTCTTAGTTAGAAAACTAAATAAAGGAAGTTGGAAAACCAAAACCTAGCAGCGTTTGGTATATACAGTGCCTCTAAGTCACACTTACGGGTAATGTCGTCGTGTTGAACTATTGCACTTAACGCCTAATAAAGCTGCATCAATGACGTATGTGGCATTGTCCCTATAAATCGTCGGGGAGTAATAAAAGACACTTGGAAGTTAAAGTCCAAGGGGTGGGTAATCCCCCTTGGATCGATAATCTAATAAGATAATTCTAAAATGATCTTTCATCCGTTGAGTTAAACCATAGTAAACCCTTGTAGGGATGATTGAGTGAAATGCTTTTATGAAATTGATTTAATTTCGAAGAATTGTTGACGATTGACAATTGGTCAAGTGTGACACTTATGATAGGTATTAGGATCTAGTTGTTTTACGCCACAAGCAATAAGCCATCTTGAGCCTTTGCTTAAGTGCTACCACTGTGAGCAGCAATCGCAGAGAAACTGTCTAGGACATTGACCCTAGAAAAGGTTGCATACCCACTAATCAGTTTACACCAAACCATAGAGTAGAAAATAGAACTACATACTTTACGCCTTGATCCCGTGCCGAAACGGGTATGTAGGAAGTCTAGGGACGGAGTTGTCCCTAGTACTCAAGCGTTCGTGGATGGGGTCTAGGTGTGGTAAGAAGAAGGATTGAGTAGAATCCTAACTTGAAAGATAAGTATAATAAAAAGGGAAAAGTAATTCAATGCATACTCGGAAGGAATCCCGTATGGATTCGCTTGACTTCCCGAGGCTTTAAGCCAAATTCTGAGGCGAAATTCAAGCTTGTATTATGTTATTTTAATTTCTCCTAAGGACGGCTACCTCGGTGCACTCCTATTTGAAGAGTGTAGTACTTAGTGAGTGACTCAGGACCCGAATGGTCCCGATGAGTCTAAGTCTCTGGCCAAAGCACCTCCTATCCTAATTGGATAGATTCCTACCCCGTATGGGTAGATGCCTATCCCATATTGGATAGATGAAACCTCCTGCCCCGTATGGATAGATGCCTAACCTGTATGGTTGGATGCTCATCTCGGATGGATGAATGCCTAATCCTAATGGATGGATGCCCAGAGTATGCGATTGAATCAAACACAAATGATTAAATTAAAAAAAAAAAAAGGATGGTCGAATTTTGTTGGGTTAATCAAGGTTCTTTATTACAGAACTAATGTCATCTCCCAACCATATAAGCCATTGGAATTAAAGACACGATCAGACCTGTGAAGCCACGTGGAATTGATGTCTGGTACTTGCAAGGTCCTGCAACCACAAAACGATAATACAACATATACATATATATCATAACAGACAAGTTATAGAAAGTTGCGACGACACATCCCGCTCACAATGAGTGATGTGGAATTGTCTCTATCACAAAGATAGTCAAACAATAGTCAAACACATCTCATAAGCATATCATCAAGTGTAATCATGAAATAGGGTTAGTGTAATCATATTCAACATCAAATCCATGATCAATATAATCTATCAATAATCTATCACATAGTAAGCATATAGTATCCATCAAATAACATGATCAATAATGATAGTATCAACATCGTATAAATCATCCAAAATAGCATATGCCCAATAATGTCTATCATCACAATGCGTAACTAAAACACATGAATAATCATCATCCAAATCATCATAAATAGTCGAGATAAGTCTATCACGCATGAAATAGAAACCAACTCTAATCAAAACAAGTCAAATCAAGGGTGGACACTACATGCCCCTTGTTTCGGTAGAGGATTTGTAGAAAATTGAAGAAAAATTCATATAATTTAGTGATAAGCCTCTATAGCAAGATTTGATAACCTGTCTACCTTAGCCCTTAGGATTTTTCCTCTTTTGATTTTCTCTACTCTGGATAATGTGTCGTTAAATAACTTTCTTGCCTTTCTAATAACATCAGTTCAGAAGCCCAGGATAAACATAAGAATTGAGGAATCTGGAGAAAATTATGTGTTAAGTAATCGATACCCTTGTTGATGAAATTGGATAGAGGAGGTTCACTTCTCTTTCTTTTTTTCATGGAAATTCGGAGGAGAGTTCAAGTTTGTTTTTAATTAGTGAATGTTACCATCAACATAATAAAGAAATATATACTTTGGTGTTATATTATGAGCATTATGTTTTGTGAGAGATGCAATGTATTCTATGGACCTATACAACCAAAGAAACGATATGATTAGATGTGTAGATCAAGGTGTTGTATGCAAGAAGAAAATTTGTAGCTTGAGTAAATAGATAAGATGCATAAATTGAGGCTTGAATTGTGTAACGATTTGTGAGTGCATGTAATCTAGAATTCTAGAAAAAAGGAATGTGGAATAGTATAATTGCATACATTGTTTTTAAAGTCTCTTGCACCAACTGGACCTCATACTCTTGCACAAAGCGTACATCATAGATTGATTGCATAGCTTCTTCAAGAGTCTCTTCACATCTTTTTATGATGTTGTTTGCAAAGTCTTCTATATTGCTTTGGTAAAAGCCTGGCTAGTCCACAAATGTTGAGTCTATTATAGATAAAGGTGTCTCATTTCCTTGTGGTGGAACTATGTTATTCTCCGGGTCATTGCTAGATATAGTAATAATATCGTCGAGAACTTGTGGATCTGTCATAGCCTGACACAAATTCAACAAAGCAATACCAATATAAAAAACAAAGCAATACCAATATAAAAAAAACTTGTCATTATTAGGGGTGTAGCTGTTCACCGAGGCCTAAACAACGAGAAAATTTGTCACACCATAACATAATCAAAATATCTAATCTAATAACATTAAATTAGTAGAAAATAAAATTTTCCAAACTTATAATATTAAATTAGTAGACAATAAAATTATTTTGTTAAGTATATATCATATCTAAAATCTAATTCACAATATATCTAATTCAATACAACTATCCATTTATTTATTATTAATTCTTTATTTTAAAAATATATATATACAAACATATTTGTTTATAATTATTAAACAAAATATTTGATCTTATATTTATCTAATTACTACAAAATAAAATTATTTTCCCAGAACATAGACATCATTTTAAAAATTAAATCTATATAATTTATACTTACAATATATCTACTTTCAATATAATTGAAAATTTATTTTGATAACTATAATAAATACAATTGTAAATTTATTTATTTTAAATATAATTGTTTAAATTTGTTTTTAATCCCTCTTTTAAAAATATTTTAAAGCTTGGAGAAGACATGACTTTCCTCTAAAGGCAGACACTATTTGGCCATATACAACAAACAAGTCTCCAACCTGATCAGAACACTCCCAGCCTTGGCCAAGATGGGAGCTTTGTAACATTCACCGAGCAACTGCCTTGGTGGACTCCACAACCTTTGCCAGCATTCTCCCCGCCTATGCCAAAATGGGTATGGGCATCCATCAAAGCAATGAAAAAGAGGGCAGAATTTCCAAGTGAGAATAGCAATTAAAATTGAGAACCATTTGAACCAATCTGCCCAGCTGCTGCGAAAACTGACAGATTTAAGTGCCTACAATAATATTTTTGTAAAGGTTATGTTGATCAGAAGTAGTTATTGACAGATGGATGCTAGGTAGGGGTCAGTTCACACACCATGTATAGATCAAATCAAGTGCTGCAACAATGCATTATGAAGAAGTGAACAGAGATCTCGAAGTGCATCTACACCGTCTCGTTGGGGCAATTCTGAAAACAAAAATAATCAGATAAAATAAAATACACCCTTTATGTGGAGCCCAGGTGCAACCACCTGTCTCCAAGTAACTAAACAAAGAAAGTGAATGGTAGAGTGCATTCATTTCATAATACAAGTTGGAGCATCAATATTTCATAACATACACACAAATGACATAACAGATTGCAAATTAAACATGTAGGCAAACATTACCAGTTTACTAGCCATTCAATTCTCTGATTATAGAATGTAACATAGAACCTCATGAACCTGTCAAAATTGACTATTTTATCATTTAGATGAACTACTTACCAATCATTTCTTGTTCATAATATTTTTAGTTTCATATTAGCATTAGGTTCATCCATGCAACTTGGCAAGGTAAAAAATAATGTAAATTAAATTTCTTGGATTAAATTTCAACAATATTTGATATTCCCACAATTGGAATGCTCATCCTTGAAAGTGAGAGCTGATTATAAATAACCAATTCTGAATACAATTTACCCTAATCTAGATGAAGATGGTATTCACACAATTGTTATGCTTAAGTACTCCGCAATCAAAATACAATATCCTGCTGAAAAACAATAATCTCTGACTATTCTAATCTACAAACGCATACTGCTGAAAATGCAAATGGTGAGAATACAGAGTATTTAACTTTCAAATCTACAACTATTTCTTTTCTTTATACTGATTGAAAGAAAAAAAAACAACAACTGCCTTTAGAAATATATTGCAGTAGCTTAAAATAGAAATGAGATATCATTCAAGTCTTATACCCATGCATTTTCTTTAGATGAAGATGACTAAGAACGGTACGTGCATCTTATCTTGCATCAGTCAAACTGCCAAAAACTGGAAATTTCCTAGCCTAACAACGTTTCTTGCACCTGCCGCCACTTCTCGTTTAGTTCTTCAATTTCAAAATCATTCAGTGGGGCTTCCAACATATCGCTTCTTATGTAATGAGAACAAGGTAAACTATCAAACATATCAGCCCTGTGCTTGTAAGAGGCTGACCCTTTGAAAGGCATCCATAATACTCTTGTTCTCTTTCCCAAATTCTTGTTCTGCTTCACTTATCATAGATTTCACACACCCCTCAATCATATTCTTGGTGTGAATGTGATCCAGCACCTGGTTTGAAATTTGGATATGAAAACCACCATCAAATTCAAATTTTAATGCCACTATAAACAAAAAAACATATATATATTAAAATGATAATAAACAAGAGTTTTTGGAAATCGTTACCTCAACACTTGAGTGTTTTTCTTTCCCTTCATCTTTTTTTTTATCATTCTCCACCAGACTGCTCTCTTTTCTCCTTTTCAAAATGCTGTTTTCCCTTTCATCAATTTCTTTGGTCTCAGTTGTTACCTCCTCCTGGAATCTGACTTTCTTTGCAGCGGAGGTTTTTCTTGTTTCTCCTTGCCTTTGCTACTTGTATGCCTCTTATTTTTCGACTCCTCTCCTCTCTTGCGCTTCTTCGTTGAAATGGGTATTGAAAAAACCTCAACAATTTCATTGTTCCCTCCGCCCTGCCTATTATTTGATGGCGCGGTTTTCTCTGAAGAAGCCACCATGCTGTAAAATGAAAGATAGGCGGGGAGGCTTTTCTTAGTAAAGCAAAGACAAAACACAATTAGAACGCCGTATGGAGAGGCTTTTCTTAGTAAAGCAAAGAAAAAACACAGAAGGTGCGTATCGGGTATTATGGCGTGTTACAGACGACACGCTCATTTTGTAAAACCGGATGCTCTTTTTAATGGAAATGTCACGGTAATGAGGTTTCCAGATCAGCAGATTTATAACGGAAATATAATTAAAATGAGTCGCTTTCTTTCAATCTAAAATTAATTACCTAGGTACCTCACAACGCATTCAACTTTAAACGATTCGGAAACCATCATGTACCTAGGTACCTCACAAGCCTTTGCCCACCGGAAGTCGGATAAAATTCGCCGAGATCAAAAATTTCAAATCAAATAAAAGTTTTGAAGTCGGATAATCTCGCGAATTTCCGATACAACTGTTGGAATATCTTGTTATTTTCTTAAGCTGCAAATTTTGCCAAAATGTTATTTATAGGCAGTATGCTTTTTGAAATTTAGTATTCAAATTGCAATTTAGTGACCAAATTGCAGTTTAGAGGCCGCTTTAAATGAATATTCAATGATTTAGAGGCAAAGTGGTCAATCTTATTTCACCATTTATTTTCCTGTCGTTCTTATTCGCACATGTGGGTGAGTAAAACCAAAGGAGAAGGGGATTAGAATAGGTAAAATCTTAGTATTTTAATTTTAAATAATAATAAGGATGAAAATTAATTTGAAAAGGAATTGATAAGATTTAGTTAATATTATTGTAAAGGTTAAAATAATGTATTTTAATAGTGACTTCTCTTTTAATCTCTTTTATGAAATCACAGTCGTAATAATTTTTTTTATAAATTATTTAAATCATATAGAAGATATAATTTATATAGAATATATAAATAAAGATAATGCTCTGAGATCTGTTCATGGGTTAATCCTGTTTGTAAGAACTTTGAAAACAAGGAGGAGATTTGGTTAAAACCCGAACGAGGATGGGTTAAGATCAACTATGACTGGGCTTCTAGGGGTAACCCGGTACTTTTGGAGCGGGATGTATAGCTTGCGATGATGAAGGGAAGGTTCTTTTTAAAGGAGCAAAAAGACTGCAAGATCGAATAAATAATGAGGCAGAGGTGCAAGCAGTTTTGTTAGCAGCTGATTTGGCAGTAAACATGAAGGTTTCGAAAGTCCATTTAGGGGAGATTTGCAAGTTGTGGTTAACGCAATCATGAAAGGAGTAACCCCGAGTTGGAGATTAAATAAGTTTATCACATTAATCTGCTGAATATTAAAATCTTTTCAAGATTTTTGCATCTCTCATGTAAGGAGAAGTGGAAATGCCAGTGCTAACGGATTGTCCAATGTGGAATGTGATTTAGCTAAGGGAGAGGTGAGGTGGTGGGATGGAAATGATAGTACCATTCAATGGAGTTAAGATAATCTTCTAAGTACAATACCTTGTCATACTTGAAATGTGTGAAATGTATTTCTTTTCTCTTTGTTCGTGTGCCTAGGCTGGCTCGAGTATTACAAGCAATTAATGCCAAAATCCTTTGCATTGACGGCGGGAGTTGGGAGAGCTTCATTTATTGTTAGAATGAGAATTTGCATTCGTTCATTGTGGCAGTCGAGCGATTTTGGTGGTGGTAATAGTGGTCTCTGTGTAGAGTTAGGCGATTTTGTGGGTAGTGCGATATGGAAGCCAATTTCATACTCAAAACAACTAAGCTTATGCTTGCTTTTCGGGGTCTGGTTCCTTCAAAATGGCTGCAAAACATGTTCATTCCGAAGGACCCCCTGTTCTTGAGGGTTGTTCAACTGGTTCTTGGTGAGGAGGTGGTTGTTATCGAGCATAGATACAAAACAAGGGTGGTTATCTATGCCTTAATTATGGTGTGGGGACTTGAATTTGCTTATTCTCGTGTGGAGGTGAGAAAAGTGATGATGATGATAGCGCCAAGAGATTATTTGCTCAATATGGAATATTTGTTGGAGTGGGCGGTCCCGGGATGTGGTTTTAATGTTTCGGAAGGCATTCCGGAGGAGCACGTTGAGCTTAGAGGCAGGCATAAATTCCTTTTATGAGACATCGAGAAGAAGTAAAAGCAAGATTTCAGGATGATGCGAGGAGAGGTTGGGAGGGCCTGATAATGTACATTCAAATCATGGAATTGGAGTAGATTATCAGGCAAGCGAAGGAGGAAGCTGGGGTGGTGGAGGAGGAACAAAGGATATGACCGATAACCAGGCACCTAACTATGGAAATGGCCAAGCAGAATATGTCGCAGGCTAACAAACCGACTGGTGAACTGAACAGGGCTAGGGAAGCTGCGAGCTCATCGAATGCAAAGGCGGTGAAGAAAGAGAGATAAACATGCTACAGGGAAGGGTACCTCTTCATGCCATTTCTTTTTTATGTTAAATTCTTGTTTTGAAAATCTGAACTTTCAGTTAGAACAGTTTGAATAGTTTATGCCAGTTTTTTGTCTGGCACTATGTGTATGACATTCTCATACTTGTAGATGTGGGGTAGGGTTTGTGCAGACTATGGGTTTATGGATACTTTTTTTTATGGGTCGTTTAGAGTCTTTTATGGGTGACTTTTTGGGTAGTTTGAGGGATATAATCCAGATGAAGATTTACTATTTAGTTTTATTCAATAAAATACAAAATATTACTGATAAAAAAAAAGAATATGCTTTGAGAGTCTTTTGTTCTCTTTGGTCTCTCGTTTGAAACTTTTAACTTTGTTTTGTATGTAGAAATGGTCTCATTTTACTCGCTGGGCTCTGGTCTTTTGCTCTAGTTGGGCACTTTTTCCTAATTTTCTTATGGTATGCTTTTCATCTTTTATTGTTTTATAGATATCTAATGTAATATTATACTATATTTTAAATATATTCCTGCTATTGCCCTTTATTGATAAAATAAAAATTAAAAATTATAAAGAATATATATTGTAAATTTATAATCAAATATACTTATATAATCAATTTCTTTATACAAAAAAATCAAATCTGAAAACATTATTTTGATCTTTTTGTTTCATTTTACATGAGACATGACATAAGTTGTGAATAATTCCTTGAACAAAGAATGTTTGTAGAAGAAAGTGAATTTAATGTGGTGATGAAAGCTCCCTAATTAACAAACTAATCTCTCACTTGATGTGTTAAATACTATAAATTGTAAATCATTTATTTCTTTTTTAATGTAATATATTATACAAAGAGCTGAGAACATGAAGTTAGAATAAATCATTGGCACAAAATACCTAGTGAATCAAAGTTGCAAATAACTCGAGGCAATTCACTTCCCTTCTTTTGAGTGAAATGCACTACTACATCGTAGCAAAGAACATGTCAACATTGTAAATATCTCAAGGTCATATAAACTCAATCATCCTCACAAGATACTACTACTAGAACACTATGATACTACTATCAGGACGCTATTATATTCATTTCTCACATTCTTCAATTCATACCCTCCAATATATCACTTAATGCATATTTTACTATTGGTGTAACCATTGCACCTCCATTTGATGCAAGTGCTACTAATAATGAGTAGCTTTCAATCTAAAATTGCCCACCTACCTCACAATGGCATTCAACTTTAAAAAATTAGAAACCATCATGTTGTAAACACCTACTAAAACAATTAGTGAGCATAGTTGATTTGAAACGATAAAGAAGAATAGTGACCAAAGTAACATATCACAAAATGTTTTTGTTTTTTTTAAGTTGAATAATATAATAATTTTTTATATAGAAATCATTTATTTATCACTAACATCAAATCTTTGAAATAAAGAATAGGAAGATTCATGTATTGGGATTTGTAGTAGGAAGATTCATATATTAAGATCTATAGTATGTACAATATAATCACAATCAAAATCATTTTTTTTAACACTTTACAAAACAACATAGATTTATCAAATAGAGTTATATCAAACATTTTCCATATAATTACAAACACTATAGGATTGAACAAATGGTTTACACTAGCAATTGCACCTTGGTGTGCAATGGGTATGACGAAGAGGTGTGGAAGGTCGATTAGGATTAATTTTTGGTCTATTGGTTGCATACATTTGCAACGCATGAGCTCAATCAATAGACAATTTAGAAAATGATGTTGTTTGTGCAACAAATTTAACAATTACCTTTCACATTATTAGTGAAGTCTTTCGATTTGTGCCTCCACATTTGATGCATTGGTGAT
This sequence comes from Cryptomeria japonica, assembly GCF_030272615.1. Classification (NCBI taxonomy): domain Eukaryota; kingdom Viridiplantae; phylum Streptophyta; class Pinopsida; order Cupressales; family Cupressaceae; genus Cryptomeria; species Cryptomeria japonica. The sequence continues at coordinate 370,893,012 of NC_081406.1, read as the reverse complement.
GTCATCTTGTGTGTCATTGTGCTTATCTTGATACCTTGTGTGCACATTGGTGTGTAATGCACTACGTGAATGTCACGTACAATGCAAAAAAATTGTTTGTTCAATGGTTTAATTAATGTCTTGTGTGAAAGCTTGGGGCATTATATTATGGAAAAAATTTAAAAGGAGGGAGATGGAGATATAGGGAGAGAGATGTATGGATAGAGAGAGGGAAACATGTTTAGAGATAATTTAGAGATAGAGGGAGAGATAAACATAGATGTAGAAATGAAGATATAAGGAGAGAGGAAGAGGGACAAAAATAGATGCAAAGAGGCATTGGGAGAGGAATATATATATATAGTCACACAAATCTATCCGGCTTAATTAAATAAATATTTGCTATTTATTTGATTAAAAATCCACTAGCCATCAATTAATTAAATTAATATTTAATTAATTCATCCCCAAACATTCTTCTATTAATTAAATAAATTATTCAATTTATTTTAATTAATTCATTAAATCAAATTCCAATCAATTAAATAAATAAAATCTATTTATTTAATAAAATCCCCTTTTCCTCTTTTAAATAAATTAAATAAAACATTTATTTAAATCATTGTGCCCCCCCCCCAACTTGCATTTTCCTACAAATGCAACTTGCACACATTTATTGGAATAAATGAATTTTTATTTTAATAAAATCCTATTTTCTCTCACCCACCAAATCCAATTGCATTCCTAAATCCCCTTCTAGATTCTTCTAACCCCTTCCTAATTAGCCTAATCCATCCCCTAATTATTGTCACATTCCTAAGCAAAATGGAGTCACTTCTCAAAGACTCCAAAGTCTTTGAAAAGCATTTAATGCTTTGTGTGTTCAACAAATTAACCCCCAAAGTCTTCCAAGACCACTAATGGCTCTTACATGACCATTTATGGTTATTTCAAACTTGTCCCCTCAAACATTTATTGTTTTGACCATATTTATCCATTTCACATTTGCACAAGAGTTTATCCATTGGATAAAAGCTTTATTCTTTGAATAAAGAGTTTATTCATTCAACCAACCTTGACTTTAACTTCCAAAGTCATATCAAGCATTTAATGCTTATTCCCTCCCCTCTCAACCTATCTCACATTGACACTTGTCATCCTGGGATTGGGTTGAAAGCCCTCACATGGATTTGAAATCATTCAATCCTGACACTTGTTGAGATTGCTCAATCTCAACCATCCATTGCTCCATTTTTCCTATAAATAGAGCCCATTTCTTCATAATCCAGATCCTGAAAACTTGTATGCATTTAAGCTATAGGCATTTTAAGAGAGCATTTTTGCATAATTAACTCATATATTGTCATCTTGGATAAAATAAATCATTTTAGCATCAATAGATTAATATTAGCTTTTCATTTTACATTTGGAGCACAATACTACAATCTCAATCCTCCATAAGCATCCATAGTGCAAAAAGCTGCTGAGAGCTACACTATTTTGGAACTTGGAGAGGAGAGGAACAAGGGAGAAAGCGCTAAGAGCATGTTAGGAGGTATTTGGAGATGCCTCATCATATTTGCTTCTTTAGTTAAATATGCTTTCATGTTTTTAGTGTCTCTCTTGGTATGCCTGTTTAGATTAGTCTTTGATTAAATAACATTAACGATTTTCTTGGGCGTCTTGTGTTGTTTGTCTCTTAGACTAACCTTGTCCATTTTGCAGGGCATCATTTGGTGAACCCGATGTGAGTCGAAACACCAAAATATATAATTTTTTTAGCAAACTAACATGTCTGAATGTTGAAAGTGTCACACAGAATGCGCTTTGGCGCTATTGAACACATTCTAGCGCTATTGACACTTATGTTTTTAGCGCTATTGTTCTTACAATAGCGCTATTGTCCAAATTTCAGCGCTTTTGGACTTGTTTTGGTGCATTTTTCGTTATTTTGGCGCTATTGCAATATTTCAGCGCTTTTGCCTCTCTGTCTTTCCCATTCTTTCAGTGCTTTTGTGTTAAATAGTGCTTCTGTTCAAACACAGACTAGTGCTATTGTAACAGAATGTCGTAAAAATCACCTTGTAACCAAAAAAGTGGAAATTTTAGGCTTGTGGAAGCCCCCCTTGGACATCGATTTTACTAACACATTGTTGTTTGTCCAGGTTAAAACTCACCATTAAAAATCACAAACTTGTCTTTTGGTGCATTAAAACTTGAAAAAACTTGAAAAAAAAAATAAAAAATTTCATTGCTTTCTAGTTAGGATCACTTGTCTTTTGGTGCTTAAAATCAACAAACAAATTTGATTTCCGTGCATCAAACTAAAAATATTTACAATCCACATTTCCAATTTTGGTGCACATAAAATACACAATCCATTTGTTTTGATTTTTGCAAACAAATTTTACTTCAAGCAAACGTGTTTTTCATCAAGTTGACCAGGATTTCCAAATTCTAGATTACAAAACACTTTGCCTTTGAAGGTTAAAAAGAACACCATGACTGTTGGAGCAACATCTCCAAATAGTTAGATCACATTCCAATGGTGGATTAAAAAGAACAAGTGTCTTTCATGCTTGGCACACTTGTGCAAAAAGTCAGTTGAGTGGTCCTACCTCTAACACACACTATCCTCTCCCTTGGCTTTCGTGGTCCTAGGTGCAAGAGAAAAGTGTTAGTAACACTCAAATTTTATCTTTTTAAGAGAGGCCTACCAAGGGATCGATACTCTTGGGAATGACCTTGAGCGGTAAATCCTTCGAGCCGCTATAGAAATCAGGTGAGAGCGAAAGCTGTAGCCTTGGGTATAGCTGTTCCTACAGTGTAACTGGCCGAAAGGACAAATGGGCCCCACCACCATTTACAAGGCTCTTAAATGAGTCACTGCAGAATGAACTTATGTCCAAAAACATCGAATATGACCAAACACCTTTAAGTAGTATCCCACCCGTTCTATTGATTGAGGATATTTGCGATATAATTTAGTGCAAGAGCATAGATGGTTTTGCTCCCAAGATACTCACCATACATATTTCCTTGAGTAGAAACATAGCTTTTGGAAAAGTCACTTGTGGCTTGATAAAAGTGGTGACTCCCCCATCATAGGGATGCTCGTGCAAGACTTAGTATATCACATCCTTACCTGCCACGGCGGGATTCATAAGGTATGTAGTACCAAAGTCGAAGAAATATCAAGATGTGGGCTAAATTTATCACAATTGGCCATTTGACCTTAGGGATAAAAAGTGTTTGAAGTGTGTTCGTTTTAAAGACCAAGTGTGAATTGAGCCGACTTCAGGCTTTGGAAATACACCTTAAAATACATCTAAAGGAAGGGTCATATACAAGTCCAAGGATTGGGTTGATCTAGACCCATACTCATTTGTGCCTTTGGGGCAACATTCTTGTGTTTGTGTGCTTGCTTTGTTTTCTTGTCAAAGAAACATCAAATCAGAAAATCAATCCCAAAAACAAAGTATTCATCCAACATCTTTCAAAACAACCAAAACACATCAAAAACAAAACTGCAAACAACAAAGAGTCAAAATTTTATGACCATTCTTCACATCTTGCGAAAGAAGAAGCGTCATCAGAATATCAACTTGAAAAGAAGACCATTAAGCTCAAAGGCTTTGATCAAAAGGAGGAAATTCTTCTATATAAATAGACAAATCTTTGTCTCCCAGAGAGTTTTTCTGCGTCACATGTGTCTCTACCTTCAAGGCAAAACAAACGAATTTGATTAAGAGACATTGAACTGCAGAGCTTTTATGCAATATAGAGCTCTGAGTTATCACAAAAACCAAGGAGGTAAGATTAATCCCAACTTTTTGCCAAATGTTTGCATCAGATACAACACAACTCAAGAAATACCACCAACACCCGAAAGAGAAGAGATAGAGTTTGTTCCATTTGTGACACAAAGCTTTTATTGAAGTTGAAAACATTTCATCCATCATCTTATTCATCCATCATCACTTCATCATCACTTCATTCCAAACTCTCAAAACATTAAGAGGTTCTTGTCCCAAAGTTCTCTTTTAGATATTGCTTGAATCAAACACTTCACATCACTTTTTAGATTGTTTCTGCATCTAGGATAAGCTCATCCTAAGAGACACATCTACGCAGGTTAAAACTAGTTCATGAGTGAATCCTCTCATTACTAGGTAGTCAAATCTGTAACACATCTCAGATTTCTCTACACCTTATCACATCCAACCTTATCAAAAACAAACAAGCAATGCAAAAAAGGATTTCCGGTTACATCTACCTTAAAAGTGCTAGAGATCTACATGCAACACAATTCACCAACCATCAATCTTTCATTTCATCAAAAACTCATCATCATTTTCACACAACTTCAACAAAAGCTTGTAAACAAAATGGCCCAAACCCGATCACAGTCAAGGCAACGAGAAATAGAAATGGAAGAAGAAGAAGAGGAAAATCTCAATGAATTTCAAGAAGCACTTGGAGGAAATGCAAATGACGAAAACCCAAGTACTCCCACTCCTGCAACAATAGAAAGGGCTCAGCATAACCCTCTCTTTAACAGACTGTTTGACGAAATACTCAGGAGCAATGCGGATGCTCACTTCTTAAAACTCGCTCAAGAAGGAGCCAAACTCCCCTCTGACTTTGATCTTGGCCAATTAAGACAAGCATCAGAAAGACAAAGTCGCCATGAAGAGGAAAGAGGTAGAGATCCCATCAGATATAACATTCCTCGAGGTAACCCACCACCTCCTCCTCCAATTGAAATGGAGATGTTGCGGCAACAAGTCGATAATCTCGCCCAACAACTTCATAGTGGTGTCAAGACCAACCAATTCTCACTCAATGACATCTGTCCTTATCCTTTTGATCAGAATCTTTATATGCCACCCTTTCCCCGAGGATTCGAAACACCCAAATTTGAAAAATATAGAGGAAAGGGAGATCCCCGTGATCATGTCAGAGAATTTCATTCCGCTTGTCTCGAAGTGGCATATGAAGACACATACTTAATGCGCCTTTTTCCCCAAAGCTTGGGAGGAACAACCACATCATGGTTTTCCCGACTACCAGGTGGCATTAGAACATTTGAGGAACTCATCCAGAAGTTTCTTGCTCATTACTCTCATAACATTGAACGCGACATTACCATGGCTGATCTGTGCAACACCAAACAAAAACCAGGTGAATTGATGGCGCCAAATGTCTAGCAGATGTTCTCTTCAGTTACCTGAACGAGAACTAGTGGAAATATTCATTTCCAACTTAAACGAAGAAATGGAATTTCACATGGATGTCAAAGACACAGACTCTTTTAATGATATGATCACCAAGGGTTGAAATGTGAAAGGGCACTTATCAAGAAAGGACTCATCAAAATCTTTAATGAACCAAAAGATGGTCCTCGCCCACGCTTCAATAGTGATAAACTAAGCTTCTGGAATAAAAACAAGAATATCGTCAACGATGGGGTTGTGGATGCCCGAACTATCCAAAATGCACAACCTGTGGTTCGGTTTGCAGAACAAAATCCTCCACCTCAGAATAACACAAATGTTCCTTCCAATCAAAGTCGCATCACATCTCACGATGAACCAAGCCCTCGTCAGCAAAAACAGAAACAAACATACACTCCCTTAGGGGAACCCATTGAAACAGTATTGCGACAACTCATTTCTCAAAATTTGGTCACTCTACCTAAACTATCAAACTATGAGCCTCAGGTCAAACCCGCATGGTGGAGAGATACTGAGCACTGTGAATTCCATCAAGGAAGAGGACACAAGACAAGTAATTATCACCGATTAAAAGATCTTATTTAGGATCTTATTGACCGAGGAGAAATTGAAATAGAAGGACATGACCCAAAAACAACAAATAATGATCATCTGATGTTCAAAAATCCACTTCCATCACAAGATCAAAGGGGTCCTTCCACTTCCAGGCGAGGCACTGATACCACTGATTATACACAGGCTGCGTATAATTACACTATAAATCATCTGTATGATGCCAGTGAACAAGTTGCAACCATAACCTTCAAAAATCCCAACTCAAATTGCAATGTTGTTACACGTCGCGGTAAGGTTACCATAAAGGCAGCTTGACAAGGCACCACCTCCATCCCAAAGCAGTACAATCTTGTGGAACAATTAGATAAAACACCTGCGCTTATATCCATTTTAGAGCTATTGCGCCTATCGCCCTCTCATAAAACTATCTTGGATCAAGCACTCCAAGAGGCGTCAGTCCCTACAAATCTGAATACAGACCAATTTCAAGCCATGGTTGGAAGTCTAAAGTCATCACCTTGTCTCACTTTTTCCAAAAGTGACAACTCTTCCTTCCAGCAACCTCATAACGCCTCACTCCACATCGAAGGATTTATTAACCAGCAGAGGATCAAGCGAGTCTTGATCGATAATGGAGTAGGCCTAAATATTTGTACACTACAGTTGGTCACAGCATTGGGATATGCAGTAGAATTAGTGGATCCTCGTAAGAAGATCACAATCAAAGCCTATGATGATGCAGAGCGTTCATCCAAAGGAGCTGTGGTGCTACCAATCCGAGTGGGCCCCGTGGTAAAGCACATCATTTGTCAGGTTCTAGACCTTCCTCTGCCATACAATCTATTGTTAGGAAGACCTTGGATACATGCCATACAAGCCGTTCCATCTACCTACCATCAATGTATCAAGTTCCCACATAACGGTGTAGAGATCACAATCCTGGGCGATGCAAATCCCTTTGCGTACTGTCATAATATCAGCCATCAACCAGAGATTATCGTTCCTAATAATAGAGAAGCCATTTCCTCCACATCATATATAAGTCCTGCCTCTCTTGCCAGTTCAAACACCACTATACCCAAGCAAGAAAAGCTTAAAATGAAGATAGCAGAGGAAGGCCCTGGGGAATACAACTTGAGTCAACTCTTTTGTGTGCGACAAATGCCCACTTCTCCTAGAACACATGGTAAACCACAACAGGTACTCCAACAACCACTGATCACGCCAGCATGTGCTTTGACACCTTTCATCCTTGGAAAGAGTCAAGCAGAAGAAACCCAAGAGGAGGACTTAGCGGACTGGATCTATAAAGATCCCATCACCACTGATATACCACAAATTAGACTTCCTACAGATCAGTATGGCAAAGGTCTCCTCATTATGCAAAGAATGGGGTATGATGGTCAGAGTGCTTTGGGATATTGCAAACAAGGACGACATGAACCTTTGTTGCCAAAATTAAAGCCCAAAGGTAATACAGGCCTAGGCTTTGAAAAAGAGATCTTTCCTAAACTCAAATTCAAAGGAAAACCCAGCAAACCATTATGTCAGCCTACCACAAAGAGGACACCTTTCATTATCAAAGCAGCATCAAACACCATCACAGCTGCCCCACCGAGGCTCAAAATCCCAGCACAACCATCTACAAAACCAATCATCCCACCAAGTGAACCAGTAATCCCATCAATAGCACCATTAGCAGCAGCAACTGTATCAGAACCTGCAGCAGCATCCATGGCACCAGCAGTACCAACAGAAGCCACAGAGTCAATATTACCGATACTCCCCGTCCCAAATTCTTTTATCCCCATCAATCTTCCTGCAACACCGATCACTACAAAGGTACATCAACCAGTCACACCTGCAGTATTTAACTCAAAAGACATCCCAGTATGGTATAGTAATCAGATGCTGGAAAGTGACTCAGAGACCAACTCACATGAATGGGAATTTGAATCTGTACAGCTTAACACTTCAGATGAGGAAGACACATCACCACTTCCACCACGCAAAGACATCCCTATTTACGGAGAAGCATGGATAAAGACTTCTTGGGTTCCTGAGCTGAAAACATCTTCCACAGACCCTACGTCTCATCCTATGCCTGATTCTGACAAGGAGAGTACCATTGATGACCTTCACCATAACGTTTTAACCCTCACTGACACATCTAATGCACTTAACCTAATCAATGAAGTAATGGCCATTATCCACCCTGAACTCATCAAATGGAACCAACCAAATTCCCCATGCCTTGACTTCTTCCAAAACGATGAGGCCATCATTGACTTTTTGGAATTAAGGGATAACCTACCAAGCGGGGATCACAAAGCTGGATTGACCATCGAACTTAATAGCGCAGCATACTTCGGGGCGGATGCCAAACCTTTCAGCTGCAAAAATATAACAATAAAACATGGATCTTCCAGTGAAAACCACACTGTGGCATTGTTTGATCCGACAAAAGTAAAAAGAAAGAGTGTATCCAATGGTGAAAACCTCTCTGAGGCACCTGAGGATGAAGGGTTTGACATTCTCCCTGCTAATGCACAACAAGAATGATCAACGATTCTCATCGAGGAAACCAAAGAATACAATGTGGGGACTGCTGAAAATCCTCATCTCATACATCTGGCATCTCTTCTCACTCCAAAGGAACAACCTAAGTTTATAGAGTTCTTTCAACAGTGTCAGATCAACTTTGCATGGTCATATGCAGACATGTCTGGGCTTGATCCTGATTTAGTCATGCATCACCTCACCGTAGCAGAAGGATCCAAACCTGTGAAGCAGAAGCTTCGTAAGATGCATCCTCAAATTGCAGTGCTAGTCAAAATAGAACTCAAGAAACTCCTAGATGTTGGATTCATTAGACCAATTGATTATGCAGAATGGATCTCCAACATTGTCCCTGTCGGCAAACCAAAAGGGGGCATCCACATTTGTACTGACTTCAGAGATCTGAATAAGGCATGTCCTAAGGATGACTTCCCCTTACCAAATATTGACATCATAGTGGATTTGATAGCAGGACATGCCATGCTTTCACTCATGGATGGCTTTTCAGGATACAATCAGATAAAGATCGCACTAGAAGATCAACATAAGACAGCCTTCACCTGTCCATGGGGCACATATTGCTGGAATGTAATGCCTTTCGGTCTCAAGAATGTAGGAGCAACCTATCAAAGATGGTGGTCATTTGAGAAGGGCATCTCCACATCTTAGATAAAATCTTTGATAGACTAGAACAATACCATGTTCGACTCAACCCAAAGAAATGTGTCTTTGGAGTAACCTCCGGGAAGCTTCTAGGATACATTGTCTCAAGCAAAGGTATTAAGGTCGACCCAGCAAAGGTAAAAGTAATCATGGACATGCCACCACCAAAGAATATCAGTCAACTAAGGACATTACAAGGGTGACTTCAATCCATCCGAAGATTCATTGCGCAATTGGCTGATAAGTGTCACCCATTCACACACCTGCTACACAAGAACATCCACTTTCAGTGGGATGCCAAATGCCAACAAGCATTTCAGATGCTTAAAGACTATCTCATGAATCCACCATTGTTAATGCCACCAAATCCAAGTAGACCGTTGTTACTCTATATCTCAGCAACAAGTACAGCATTGGGTGTACTACTGGCACAACATAATGTAGAAGGAAAAGAGTGTGTTGTTTACTACATCTCTCGCACACTGGTGGGCTATGAACTCAATTACACCCCTATTGAGCGAGCTTGCCTAGCAGTAATCCTGGCAGCCACTAAACTGAGGCACTATCTGTTAACCCACAAAGTACAACTCATTGCAAAGATTGATCCACTAAAGTATTTACTCAGCAAAGCAGCATTGACAGGCCGCTTGGCCAAATGGGTGGTGATTCTAAGTGAATTTGACATCGAGTATGTAGACCGTAAAGCTATTAAAGGGCAGGTTATTGCAGATCAGTTGGCTGATGCACCTCTCATAGGTAATCATCCTCTCATTTCCAATTTTCCAGTCGAAGAGATATTCATGATCACAACAACACAACCATGGAAACTATACTTTGATGGCTCGTACACTAGATATGGCTCGGGGGCAGGCATTCTGTTTATCACACCTCAAGGTGATAGCATCCCGAAGTCTTACAGGCTCACATTTCCATGCACCAACAACATAGCAGAGTATGAGGCCTTGATCACAGGACTCAGGTTAGCCGTACAATGGAAATTACAAGAACTACAAGTATATGGCGACTCCCAACTGGTCATTCGACAAGCAACCGATGAATATCAGACCAAAGATGATAAACTCATGCCATATAAGCAAATGGTGGACACTCTCAAGACATCATTTACTACTCTCACTTTTGAGCAGATACCAAGAGATCAGAATCGAGCTGCTGACGCCATGGCTACCATCGCATCTCTACTAGATCTTCCACAGAATTCAACACGCTACGAGTTCTTGGTAGAACAGCTTTGGATCCCCGCTTATGATATCCCCGAATCCGCAATGATATGTCGCCTTGTCAGTTCTGAATCCCCATGGTATGGTGAATTCTACACCTATCTCCGCAATTACACCCTTCCTCCCAACCAATCGAATAACCAACGTAAAACCTTCATTCGCCAAACTGCTCGATATACCATTATTGCTGAAACCTTATACCGCCGCAGTCTTGATGGTACTCTCTTTCGATGTTTGGAACAAGATGAGATAACAAAGGCTTTGGAAGAAGTGCATGAAGGAATTTGCGGGACTCATTCAAGTGGTCCATCACTCGCCAAGAAACTCATGCGCATTGGATACTATTGGCCATCTATGGAAAAGGATTCCTACTATTTTGTCAGAAAATGCAAGAAATGTCAAGTTCACGGCGACCTGATACATGCACCAGCCCAGGAATTGCAACCAATCACAACACCATGGCCTTTTTGTCAATGGGGCCTTGACCTTGTGGGTAAGATTCATCCATCTTCATCCAATGGCCATAAATTCATTATTACCGCCACCAAATATTTCACAAAGTGGATCGAAGCTGTTCCACTTACCCAAGTCACCGGTAAGCAGATTGCCTCATTCATCCTCAACTACATCATCTGCCGGTATGGTGTACCCATGTCCATCATCACAGATAACGGTCTTCCTTTCAAAAATCAGGATGTCCGTGAACTTTGTGAGAAATTTCACATCCAACATCGCTTTTCCACTCCCTACTACCCACAAGGCAATGGCTAGGCCGAAGCATCTAATAAAAACATATTGAGGATCCTAAAGAAGATAGTCAATGATGCCAGTCGTGATTGGCATGTTCAACTGAATCCAGCGCTATGGGCATATCGAACTAGCATTTGAACCCCTACAGGTGCAACTCCTTATTCGTTGGTCTATGGTGCAGAAGCTATCTTGCCTATTAAGGTCGAGATACCATCATTACGGGTTTCCTTGCACAATCTCATCGATGATGAAGCATACAGAGTCTCACTCCTCCAAGACTTAGAATTACTTGATGAGAAGCGACAAGCTGCATACAATCATCTCAAAGCCTATCAGCAGCGCATGAGCAGAAGCTACAATCACCGAGTTAGAGCTCGTACATTTGAGGTAGGTGATCTTGTTCTTCAAGAGAATCCTCGCAACCAACCAAACAGAGAACATCAGGGCAAGTTTGAATCAAACTGGCTGGGCCCATATGTTGTCACTGCTGTATTCGGGTCCGGGGTATATCAGTTGGCTACATTAGAAGGAGAACCGCTTGCAGATCCAATCAACAGCATGCACCTAAAATGGTTTTATACCTAAGGTGTACAGAGCATCAGGCTCCCCTACATACCAGAAAATACCAAAAACACTCAGAAAAATGTCCTGAAGAAAATACAAAAACATTCAAAAAAGTAAAAGATAAATAAAAAATCATGCATCCAAACGGTGAACAACCACTCCGGTGGCACCTTGGGTAAGTACGATGGTGAAAACCTGGCAAACAGGCGCCACTCATAAAGGCTATGACTCCATTGTCTTTCAGGCTCGTTGCGATCACATTCATACACACATCCATCCATCCAAAAACCATGGCTTGTTATTCATCTGCAATTATGATAGTACTCCATACATCTTGCATCCCGCTTTTTCATAGTCATGTCTAAAAACTGGGGGCAATGCCTTTAACCTATTGATGGAAGTGGATTCTACATTGTCTTATGATTCATTAAGTTCTTCATTCAAGCAATCATCAAAATACCAAAAACATTGGAAAATGTCTCAACAAAATACCAAAAACATTCAAAACAACACAAAATCCAAAAAACATTCAAAACAATTCAAAATCCAAAAACATCGACAAACCATTGAAAAATCACACAAAAACATGGCAACACTTTGTACATACTCATCCATGCAGATACCAAAACAAGCATTGACAAAATACTCACACGATGACCATTTACCAATCGACCACACAATGACCATCAACACTCAAAACTGTCTTCAATAAGGATGCATCCTTCCTTACCAAAACAAAGACAAAAGTGATGTTTTCTTTGACAAGAAAATTATGTTGAGCTATCAAATACTTGGTTGGTTTGTGAGTACAATTATTCGTTTATCTGTATCGGGATCTTTTAGCATTATTTTGTATCATTTGCGCATTATTTCCGATGAAGTTCCGGGGCATGTACTAATGGTGTCTACGTGGGAAGTTCACCAAGCTATGTGATCTTATGCCAAATGCAATCATAGATCACTACGGCTTGCTGACTACAGCGTATACCTCGACCATATGGACATGAACCATTACCAAGGATCCATATTCTTTATTCTTTATGTATATACTGTTTATTTGCAGGTACAATGCTCTTCCTTTGGTTCCTCCTACCTCATCCAAACTGGATAAAGGTTTTTATCTCTTAGTACGGTATGCACTTGTCTCAGGATATGATCAGCCTAAGATCAAGGAGGATGATCCAAGTCATGCATGAACGGAGATAATCCTTGTCTGTTCCGCAAGCAATACTCTGGTCAACTTGACCCTTATATCAAGTCGTTTGTATTAACTTGCTATATAAAATCCATGAAAGGAATACTCAGGTCATCTTGAATCATTATGTCAAGATGCTTGTATTCTCTTCCAACATTTTAAAGCTCAATGATGAAAATAGAGCACTAATGGATCGTCATTTCATCTCATCTATTTATATATTGCATTCCATTGCATATCACCCATCCATTCACTCATTCATATATAGGATTTATCTGCAAATGTGAAAATTAAGCCGGTCTTGGATACAATCACGACCGAATACTCTGATACATCATCAAGGCATCATGCAAAGTCTTACAAACCTTGCATTCCTCATGGTCATCTCATCATCGCATTTAGTTGCATCTCACATTCAGAACATTCATGTCATTTTTTTACTTAACATTGCATATATTTCATTTTTTGTCATTAGTTTTTCATTAAATCATTTTGCATCATTGCATCAATCATAAATAATTAGATTCATTCATGGGATCAAATTGTCTTTGATTATATTAAGCCATTTACTATGCATTCCTTTAAATGTTAGTTATCCATTATCATTTTATTCTCCTTTATCATTTATTATTTGCATACATTCATTTATAGTTAAAAGGTGCATTCATTCATTACTAAGTATCTTATTATCCTCATTTTAGGATTCATTCACATTGCATTCATTATCCTCTTTTTTTAATTGCATTAAGGTGTAGTTATTAAAACCATAAGTTATAATATCATCACATTATCATTTGTACTTAAATCATATTTAAAGCATTTAGAATCATAAATCCATTTGTTTACAAAAACATTGGTTCTTAACATTTTATATCCATTATGCATATGCATTCGTTTAAAAGCATTATCATCTAAACATTTGTACTTTACATTTTGTTTATCCATCTTACATTCATCTAAAAACATCTAGATGCATATCCATACATAACATCATTCATTCAACCATTGCATTAACATCATCACATAAATCATTTCATCATTATATCAAAATAGGAAACACCAAAATCCTGTTCATAAATCATCATAAGCATACATCATCATCATGGCATTACATACATAAAAGCATTACATCAAAAATCAAAACAAATCATACATATATAAACCTACATTCATATGTCAGTATCATCATCAAAACATGCATATAAGAAACATCTCATCAATGCATACATATACACATATCCATCTAAGCAATAAACTCATCATCCTGCATAAACATCCATACATAATCAACTGCATATCATCCAAATATGGGATCTCCTCATATATATCTCATCTCATATATCAGAGTGCAATGAAGTCTACAAAATTGGCTACCAAGAGCCATCCAAGATACAGTCCAAAAAATAGACAATGATACAATACATATATGCATGCAAAAATGCTCTCTCAAATACCACTCTGGCCAGATGCTGTCCCAACACCTCCACCTGTTCCACCATTGGTGCCTGCACCACCTGATCCATCTCTCTATGGAGGCCTCATCGAACCACCACTCACTCTAGCATCCCCTGATCTCTCCCTCCGCAGCGGACCCATCACACCCCCACTACTCTGCACCCTCTGCGATCGCTCTGATCTGGCCTGCCGCATCTGCGAATAGCTAAGAGCTCACTGACTAACTGGCACCACCTGCTCATATAAACCCCACCAGTACTCTATCTCCGCCTGTGCTCGTCGCATCTCCCTCATCACCTCCCCCGTAGGCCCCTGTGCTCCTACTCCAACCCGCACTCTCTCTTGCAGCTCCGCCAATCTCTCCACTACACTATCCCTCTCCCGCAGCACCACTGCCAGCTCTGACTCCTGTGCAAATAGCTGCACATCCCTAGCTGCCACCTCCACCTCCAAATCCTCTATCTGAGTCTACAAACGTACTATCATATGATCTTGCAGATCTCCAGTAGCTCCCTCCCCGGTATTCATAGCTGCCTCACCTGCACCACCCTGTCCAGTAGTCCCCTCCCCGGTATCCATGGCAGCCTCCCTTGCACCACCCTTTCCAGTAGTCCCCTCCTCCCTGTCCATCGGGATCTCCCTCTCCATCCCCCTCCCACTTAGCTGAACTCCTCCCTGTATCAATGGTCCCTGTGATATCTGTAGAGGCAGTCCACCTCTCCCTCTCCGCTGACTCCGCATCCCCAACCCTCCTCCTCCTCCTCCTCCTCCATCTCCTCCATCTCCTCCTCCATCTCCTCCACCTGCCCTCGGTCCTCGACCTCCTACCCTCCTCCACCTCCATCCCCTCTCATCCTCAAAAGCTGAGATCGGCTCTGCTGGATCGGAGATCCGTAAGATCGGGTGCGCTGCCCAGTATTGCGTGTACTCATCTATCACACCTGCATCCATGACCCTTGGTCGTATGTCCCACGGTCTCGCCTGTAGTGTCTAGAACTCTGCTAGTGCCTGATCATATGGTAGCACTGTCCCCCATGCGTACCTCTCCCGAATAACTCGAGCATACTCTCCTGATCCCCTAGGCAATCCGTGCTGCCGCCCAAACTGTCTCAGCACTCTCCCAGACACCTGTCTCTCCACATGGTATGCGATCCTCCCAATGAGGAATCGAGTCATAAAAACATACAGCAATGCCTCTGCGTCATCATCCCATGGCTCACACTCCAAGTATGGCCGCCATATCACTGCATCCAGATCGTCCAATGCTCGCCGCCACCACTCTAACTTCCCCAGGTGGGGCTGACTCATCATACCGCTATACATGAACATGTACGGCTAGTCTACTGCCCGGAATCTCAGAATCACCGGTCGCGTCACTGGTAGGTGCTCCCAAGCCCAAATATGTAGCAGTGTCATGCCCACTACTAAGGAACCCCTCCCCCAGTAAACCACCTCATGGAGCTCCTAGTACAGGTGCGCCAACACGCACGACCCCCACGCAAATTGGGTCCCCTCGGTCATCATCATCTCGATAACCTGTCCCCATCCGACGACCAAACCATGTGATCGCCTATCTGGACAAAGAAGTCCTCCCACAATACTTGACAAAACTGCTGGTAGAGGCTCATATAAAATAGCTATATCCTCCCAGGCAATTGAGCCATCATCAATAAATACATCCTCATCAAAAAACCTTTGCACTGCAAGAGTCCCCCAGGATCTATCATATGTGACCAGCTCCCCCCGAATCGAATCCGTAGGATGCGCCACACATCCTCCAAGGTCACTGTCATCTCCCCCTGTGCCAAATGGAAGGTGCATGTCTCGCTGTGCCACCGCTCTGCTAGTGTTGTGATCAAACCGTGATTCATACGAATCACGGGCATGTGCATCACCTCATATAGTTCCGTCGAGGCAATGCAATCAATCTCTGCCTGTGTCAATCGATCCCGCAACCCCTGTGTCGCAGGATGGCGCTCACGTAACTGCAACACGCGCAGCTCCTCCTGCACATGGACATTCATTACTCACCATCAGTTGTTTTGTTTTCAAACTTTCTTAAGTTTAAACCTAGACTATCAACAGATACTTTGATTAAGTATCTTCGGGTCTCAACAGGTAAGCAATCATGGCCACATAGACTTCAACGGGCATTTATCTTAACAAATGACCTAAGTCTCATCAGGCTGCTATGGTTCAAAACAACTCCCACTTCACCTCGCCATCCATCAATCATTGGCATCAGGAGATTTTCTTCATCCAAACTGGGGCATCTCTTTATCTTAAGGCAAAAGCATTATTTTACCAACAAAAGCGCTAGTTTCTCAACAATAGCGCTACAACCCTAACAAAAGCACTCAATCAGCTATACAACAGCGTTCAAACTACAAAAGCGCTAAAACAACTACACAGTAGCGCTACTTGAAATCAATAGCGCTCAATTAAGCCCTCAATAGCGCTTCTTAATCCATAGCGCCCAAACTTGCATACAATAGCGCTACTAAAAAACAAAAGCGCTCAAACAATGGGGCAATAGCGCCATTGCGGCGCAGTAGCGTTAGTTCATGGAGCAAAAGTGCCAAAATCGTAGTTCCAGCGCTCTTGCTCCGACTTGACTTGGACTCAGCTAAAAACCTATAAAAAATGCATAAAAATTAAATTTTTGAATTTGCGTACCGCTGGTCCGTAGTCGTCTGGACGCTGGAACCGTCGAACTCGCTCAAATCTGTGCTCGGTAATCAGAATCGACATCCTGACTGCAACTCGCTCCTCCAAAATGTCCCTATCAGAGCTCTGCTTTCCAACTGGTCACGGTCACAAATGATCCTGTTTTCATCCCTTTCACCCCATTTATACCCTTCGCCGTCACCGTAACTTCCCCCCGCTCACTGCCATGATTCCCCACAACCATCCATCACACGCACATACTATCAATTGATTAACCAATCAAACACAATCACATCGAACAATTACATCAATTGTCTACGTCTCAATGAGTATTTTGCTTCATATACCTTGACTTCATCGGGCAATTACATCAATTGTCTAAGTCACATCAGGTCACTTTGATTCATTTACTCAGACTTTATCATGTCCAAGCGACCAACTGACATCAACTGTCATGCTTTGACTTGACCAGGGCAATTAAATCGATTGCACCAGATTGTCCAACCAATTTTGATCAATTTTATGACATCAATCCAAACCCCACACTACATCTGCTATATATCTCTTGCATGACCTCAGGGTACTCGCTAGCTTGTTGTTTCTTCATATTCACTCCATTTTCTCCCATTCTTTCATCATTAGTTCTAATTTCTTCTATTCTACCTCCTCTCCACTTTTCATTCTTTTTCGAGAGATCGCTCGATTTTTCAAAAAAAATTTGGCCCATCTCTCGAGGGGCATACCACCCATTAAATTAACATTTTATGGGGCACTTTCTTCACACCAGTTTTTCTTTCTTTGAAACGACGCGATAAACCGCACCGTCTCAAAGAGGGGCAAATGTAGTCACACAAATCTGTCCGGCTTAATTAAATAAATATTTGCTATTTATTTGATTAAAAATCCACTAGCCATCAATTAATTAAATTAATATTTAATTAATTCATCCCCAAACATTCTTCTATTAATTAAATAAATTATTCAATTTATTTTAATTAATTCATTAAATCAAATTCCAATCAATTAAATAAATAAAATCTATTTATTTAATAAAATCCCCTTTTCCTCTTTTAAATAAATCAAATAAAACATTTATTTAAATCATTGTCCCCCCCCCACTTGCATTTTCCTACAAATGCAACTTGCACACATTTATTGGAATAAATGAATTTTTATTTTAATAAAATCCTATTTTCTCTCACCCACTAAATCCAATTGCATTCCTAAATCCCCTTCTAGATTCTTCTAACCCCTTCCTAATTAGCCTAATCCATCCCCTAATTATTGTCACATTCCTAAGCAAAATGGAGTCACTTCTCAAAGACTCCAAAGTCTTTGAAAAACATTTAATGCTTTGTGTGTTCAACAAATTAACCCCCAAAGTCTTCCAAGACCACTAATGGCTCTTACATGACCATTTATGGCTCTTACATAACCATTTATGGTTATTTCAAACTTGTTCCCCCAAACATTTATTGTTTTGACCATATTTATCCATTTCACATTTGCACAAGAGTTTATCCATTGGATAAAAGCTTTATTCTTTGAATAAAGAGTTTATTCATTCAACCAACCTTGACTTTAACTTCCAAAGTCATATCAAGCATTTAATGCTTATTCCCTCCCCTCTCAACCTTTCTCACATTGACACTTGTCATCCTGGGATTAGGTTGAAAGCCCTCACATGGATTTGAAATCATTCAATCCTGACCCTTGTTGAGATTGCTCAATCTCAACCATCCATTGCTCCATTTTTTCTATAAATAGAGCCCATTTCTTCATAATCCAGATCCTGAAAACTTGTATACATTTAAGCTATAGGCATTTTAAGAGAGCATTTTAGCATAATTAACTCATATATTGTCATCTTGGATAAAATAAATCATTTTAGCATCAATAGATTAATATTAGCTTTTCATTTTACATTTGGAGCACAATACTACAATCTCAATCCTCCATAAGCATCCATAGTGCAAAAAGCTGCTGAGAGCTACATTATTTTGGAACTTGGAGAGGAGAGGAACAAGGGAGAAAGGGCTAAGAGCATGTTAGGAGGTATTTGGAGATGCCTCATCATATATGCTTCTTTAGTTAAATATGCTTTCATGTTTTTAGTGTCTCTCTTGGTATGCCTGTTTAGATTAGTCTTTGATTAAATAACATTAACGATTTTCTTGTATGTCTTGTGTTGTTTGTCTCTTAGACTAACCTTGTCCATTTTGCAGGGCATATATATATATATATATATATATATATATATACATGGAGATAGAGAGAAAGAGATAGAGAGATATATAGGAAGAGGGAGGTGAATGTGTGTGTGTGGGGCAGGGGGGGAGGGAGGGGAAGAGATAGAGAGAGTAATATATATGGCTAGGTAGACTGATGGGGAAATAGAGATATAAAGAGATATATGAGGAGTGAAAGGGAGAGAGAAGAAGAGATAGGGATATAAAAAAGAGATATGGAGGAAGGGAGGGAAG
This sequence comes from Cryptomeria japonica, assembly GCF_030272615.1. NCBI lineage: Eukaryota > Viridiplantae > Streptophyta > Pinopsida > Cupressales > Cupressaceae > Cryptomeria > Cryptomeria japonica. The sequence continues at coordinate 370,873,667 of NC_081406.1, read as the reverse complement.
GAGAGATGGGTGAGTTAAAGAGGGGGAAGATAAAGAAAGAGTGATAGGTAGAGGAGGCAGAGAAATAATAGGGGAGAGGGAGAGACATACCAATATATAGAGGAAGAGGAAGAGATAGAGAGATATATAAATAGTGAGGTAGGGTTGGAGATATATAGATATATAAGGAGATATAGAGGGTGAGAGAAAGAGAGAGATGATTAGATGGATAGAGAGGCATACAAACATAAACAAGTGGAGATAGAGAAATAGAGATTGAGAGAAATAGAGGGAGATAGAGAGAGGTGGAGAGAAAGAGGGTGATATAGATATATATGGGAAGAGAAAGATAGAGTTATATGGGAAGAGAGAGAGAGAGAGAGAGAGAGAGAGAGAGAGAGAGAGAGAGAGAAGGGGGGGGAAGAGGGGTAGAAATCTAGATATATATAAGGGACACAAAGAGAGCGAGGGAGTGAGATGGGGAGAGTAGAGATCGGGTGGAGGGAGAAAGACAAAGGGAAAGGGGGGAAGATATGTAGAGGAGGGAGATCAAGAATAGGGGAGAGAGAGAGAGAGATGGCCCAATATATAAAGTGGGAGAGATAAAATGACTGGGGGAGAGATGTAAGGAGATAGAGGTAGAGAAGGAAAAAAAGAGAAGGAGAGGGAGGGAAGGGAGAGGGAAAAATAACTTAATAGATAGATATGGAGGGGAGTGATATGGATAGAAGGAGATATATAGATATGGAGAAGGATAGGGAGGGTAGGAGAGATAGAGTAAATAAGAGAGAGGTAATGAGATAGAGGAAGAGGTAGGGAAACAGAGGTAGAGAGATATGGATAGAAAGAGAAAGGGGGGGGAGTAAGGGGGAGATAAAGATAGTAATAGAGAGGTAAAGATATAAAGTGAGAGAGATGTAGAGATAATAAGTTATAGATAGAGAGGGGGGAGAGACAGGGAAATAGATATAGAGGGCACATTAATGAGAGATAAAGGTGATAGAGACAAGTAATAGAGAGAGGTGGAAAGGGGAGATAGAGTGAGATAGAGACAGTGAAGGAGAAATAAGGAGTGTGTGTGTGTGTGTGTGTTTGTGAGAGAGAGAGAGAGAGAGAGAGAGAGAGAGAGAGAGAGAGATAATGATATATAGATAGAGGGATAGGGAGAGATGAGAAGATAGAGGTGAAGGGGAAAGAGTGAGAGATAAAGGAGGTCATGGAGACAATTGAGAGAGAGAGAGAGAGAGAGAGAGAGAGAGAGAGAGAGAGAGAGAGAGAGAGGGGGGACAAGAGTGTATGTGTGAGAGATATAGAGATAGAGATGGGGAGGGAGAGGTATATGGAGACGAAGATAGAGATGTAGACAGATATAAATCAATAGAGAGGGAGGGAGATGTAGGGAGAGAAATAGAGAAGATAGAGATGTAGGGGAAAGATAGAGGAGAGGAGGGGGATGCAAAGAGACATAAAGAGAGGGAGAGATCTAGAGATAAAACTATATAACAAATATATTATATATTCTATTTAACAATTTCTAGTATAAAATATAACATTAAATAATATATAACTATAATATTAATTTAAAAAGTAGATCTTATATTATATAATAACAAAGCAATATATTATATCAAATATTGTACATAATTTTAAATATAATTATATTATATATAAGTAAATTGTACTATATAAAAATATCTTAAATATTAATTATAAAAAAAAAAATTGTATTTAATAATTATATATATAATCTGTGCATATATAATTATATTATATATAAATTAATTTGTATTATAATTTTTATATTCCAGATCATTTACTTTTTGTATTATAATTAATATTTTTTATTATATATTATAGAATATAATAATAATATAATTTATGTATATGTAATATTATATAATAATGTATAATTATTTATATATAATTTATTGTGTTATATATTAATAATATAATACATTATATTTATATTTTAAAATTTGTAATAAAAAATAGAACAATAAAAAAAATATTATGTTATTTTGAAAATAAATTTAAATTATATAAATGCATATTCAAATATTTTCTCATTTAATTTTCTAATATTTATTTACTTGATTTTATTGACATTTACATTAATTATATGCTTATTATAACATTTAATTAATTAATTTATAAATTACCAAGAATATATAATTAAAAACTATAAAATTTTATTTCTTTGTGTTGGTGTAAATAAATATTCATTTTGGATATTATTACACTTTACTTAAGTTAACTTAGGATAATTATCTCTTCGTAGTTTGGATTTGAGACACTTAGAGAAGTGTGCACATAGGGATAGAGCTTGTAGGAGAAATTCCACCTTTTGTGGTCTTATTTTGCTATTACACTCCACATTCGGTGGGTCATCCACCTCTTGTGGAATATTATATTGTTTCTCCTACCTACCCCTAGTATTTCTTACCTACCCTTGTTTCTCATTGAGCCACATGTCATAATTGTATGCTCATACATCCATATGGCCTTGCCTATATAAGCAGGCCTATATTCATTGTATTGGTAAATCCAGTTGATCATTTGCATATTGATGAGAATACAGTTTGTTCTTGTCATTCTATTGCCTCTCTTTTATGCTTTTCATTGTGCCCTTGATCTTGGGAAAATCCTACATGGTATCAGAGCTATTGGGGCTTCATTGATTAGTTTTTTGGAGACATTTTGGAGGCTTCTATTTTCGGATTTGGGGATCTTCATTTTTTGGGGGCATCATACAGCAATTTGGACATCATCGTTGAATCCGGGAGGCCGTTTCCATAAATTTCGACTATAAAGTCGACCTATTTTGGTGAGAAATTTTTTTTCCCCATTTTGGCTATTATTGTACGGATTTCTAAAATTTTTAATTATTTTTTCAGAAAAAAAAAAAAAAGGAAAATTTTCGGAAAAAAGGGCGACCAAATTTTTTTTTGAAAAAAATTCGAAAAAAAAAAGGGCGAATAAAAAAAAATAAAATAAATTTTTTTTTTTCTCAAAAAGCAAAAGTTGTTTGGGGGTCCGCAGACCCCCCCGTACTTTGTCGTACCCTGCAGGTCCGACGCTCGGCTACACTCTGCAGCACCTGCCGTGTACCTCTCGCGTCGACGTGTACCTACCGTCGGCCGCCCAAACTCCCGCCGCCGCCCATCTAGACCTCTCTCCGGCAGCTCCCTCCACCTCCGGCGACCTCGACTCCCAGCCCGCCGCTGGCCAAAGCTCTCTCCGGCAGCCCGCTTCCCTCCTCTCCGGCGTCTTCTAAACAGGCGGACCCACGCCCGCCACGTGGCAGGCGGCCACTGGCCCGCGATCAAAACTGTACACCCAGTCACAGAGCCACGTCATCTATCTGTACGCACTGTCAGACTGACAGGTCATCAGACCGTACGCCCAATCAGCTGTCCAGTCAGCAGTCCATATAGTACGGACGCCCAGTCATCAGGGAGGTGAAGTTTTTGCGACGGTCATACGACCGTCAAATTTAAGCCAGTGAATTGCTGACATCAGCGCCACATCAGCAAACTTTTGAAATTTTTCAACCCCTCTCCATTGAGCTTTTCAGTTTTGCAGTCCAACTTTGAAAGGCCATATCTTGCTCATTTTTGCTCCTTTTTTGGTGCAATGTTTTTTGAAATGGGCTAAAATTTCATGATCTTCACAGTGGTGTGGTTATTTTCTGATTTTCGTGCACAGGTTTTTCAGAATTTTCGGATTCTCTCAGCTGTACTTGTCTAATCCTCAATTCTGCAAATTCAAAGGCCTCGTTTGAGCTCATACGACCTCCTTTTCAGGTGCTGTTTTTTTTGAAAGTGCATGTTTTTTTGTCTACTTTCATAATCTATGATTAGATTTCAGAGATTTTAAGTGGAAATTGTACTTTCAGATATTGGTCTTATTTGGCCTATTAGGTACTTGTAAAGTGCTTGGATCTTAGTTTAGATCTCTTGCATTATCAGTTTGAGTCTCTTTTGGCCTTATTGAGGCAGTTGTAAAATTGTAATCAGAAGTCCACTTTGCCATTTTTTGCAAGTGGCCCATTGTATACACACTAATTATAAAGTGCCAAATCATCACTTTTGGGGGGGTTCTTTGATTGAGTGAATTTGGGGGGGTGTCTTGTGTGATTGTGCCTCTCTTTGTGCTCTTTCCATTTTTGTTGCAATGAGTCCTCATAAATTTCCACCTTTAACTCCACATAATTATGCATCATGGAAAATTAAAGTATGGAGTAAATTAATGGAAAAGGGTCTCACACATTACATAGATGGAACAATAACAGCACCACTTGATCCTAAGGCTGATCCAAATGCTCAATTATAATGGCTCACAAAGAATTGCATGGCTCTTGGAACTTTGCGCAAGTATGTCTCAGATGACCTCATCTTTCATATTGAAAAGTGTACAACAATCAAGGAGGCTTGGGATATGTTTCAGAAATTGTATGGTCAAGTTGATGAAATCAGAGGCTATAAGATTGACAATGAGCTCACCAACTTGGATCCCAAGAGTTTTGATACAATCCAAGATTATGTCACCAAAGCAAATGAGCTAAGAGCAAAGCTTAAGGATTGTGGAATTGACAAAAATGATGCTCAGTTGATATTCAACTTGTTGGACAAGCTTGCACCAGAATATGCAGCATTTGTGTCTAGCTTCCAAACTCATCGTTTGACAGTGGGGAGTTCCTATGTTATGCCTTCATTTGATGCTTTCACAGAAATGTTGATATTGGAACAATCTAAGTTGTTGAACATGGGGCTTCTCAAGTCTTCAAAGTCCAAGGCTTTGGTGGCTAATCAAGGGAATCAAGGAAGTCAAGGCAAAGATTCCAACAACAAGAAGAAGCAATCCAAGTCCAAGCCACACCAGGAAAAAGGACAATCATTCTCTCCATCACAAGGCGATTTTTCATCCTCTTCCAAGAAGGGGACACCACCTAAGAAGGATAAACCAACTTGTGCATATTGCAAGAAGTATGGTCATGATGAGCATCGATGCCACACAAAGCAAGTTGATGAGTTAACTAATCTTCTTAAGAAAAACAACATCAACTTGCCATCCACCTACACAAAGAAGGATTCATCTCCTTCCTCTTCCTCACAGTCTAAGGGAAAAGGGCAAGCATTTGTGGCTACAACAGGTTCTTCACAGCAATGGATACTTGACTCGGGTGCCTCATATCACATGGGTTCTACAAAGGAGCAGTTTTCTTCATTGGAGCCATCTAAGGTACCTCACATTTACATAGGTGATGATACACAAGTAGAGGTTGAAGGGAAAGGTTCAGTTGACATGGATGATGGAACATTTGAGAATGTTCTCTATGTTCCTAACTTGTCTACCAACCTTCTCTCTATCTATCAAATCACTCACTATGGAAATGGGAAAAAGGTTGAGTTTACACCAGATTCAGTTGTGGTAAAGGAACTTGATGATGATGCCTTGGTAGCAGTGGGACAAGTCAATGACAACTCAAGGCTTTATTCATTCTCCCACTTTGTGCCAAGTTCACCTTCTAGGGCCTTGCTTACTCATTCAAATTCAGAAAGTAAGCTATGGCATGAGCGGTTTGGTCACCTCAACTACCGCTATCTTCAGCAGCTCAGCACTAAAGACATGGTCATAGGTCTACCTCGAATTAGTTTTTCAGAGGGTGTATGTTTAGGTTGTTCCATGGGCAAGCATCCCGAAGAGAAGTTTGATAAGGGGAAAGCCTAGAGAGCTTTGGAAGTTCTTCAACTTGTTCACAACGATGTAGCAGGTCCATTTCCAGCACCTTCATTTAGCAAGGCCCGCTATGTTCTCACCTTCATTCATGACTACTCCCGCTTCACTTGGGTCTACTTTCTTATTCATAGGAGTGAAGTATTTGACAGATTTCAGGACTTCAAGACTCATGTGGAGAAGCAATCAGGGAAAGTGGTCAAGATTCTTCGCACAGATAATGGAAGGGAATATGTGAACAAAAGACTTGAGGATTTTTGTACACTTGAGGGGATTGATATTCAGCATTCTGTCGCATACACTCCACAGTAGAACGGGGTTGCAGAACGCAAGAATAGAACTCTCAAAGAAATGGCTAGCTGTATGATACATGCACGTTCTCTTGATCCCGCCTTTTGGGCAGAGGCTATCAGTTGTGCCACACACATCCAGAATCGGGTTCCTCACAAAGCTTTGCAAGGTATTACTCCTTTTGAGGCTTGGGCTGGTAGGAAACCGATTGTGAGACATTTTAGAGTCTTTGGGTGTCCAGCATGGGCTCGCATACCTCCGCAGAAATGCAAGGCATTGGAACCGCAGAGTCAGCCTTGCATATTTGTTGGATATCCTGAGGGTGTTAAGGCATACAGATTGATGGATCCTGAGACACATGAGGTGTTCATTAAGAGGAGTGTTCACTTTGAGGAAAACTCTCCTAGCTTAGCCTCTCTACCTCCTCCACCTTCCTCCATTGTGGATAGTGATGTTAGTGATTTAGATGATGAGACTCCTACAACTCTGACTCGCAGGGTTACACCTCCGCCAGGTCCACTTGCAGTTGAAGAGCCTCATTCTCCACCTCCACTTAGACCTCGTTGGGCTCGACAGACACTTGAGTCCGCAGGTTCTCTTGTTGGGGATCCTTCAGATACATGGAGAACTCAATCACAACATCAGGATCTTCCACATGCATTCATTGCTACTGCTTCCGATCCACAGACATTTAGGGAAGCATCAGGGGTTCCTAAATGGGACCAAGCTATAGAGGAAGAGTATAGTTCCTTGATGAGGAACAACACATGGGATCTAGTCCATCTCCCTAAGGGGAGAAAGATGGTTCAATGTAAGTGGATCTATCGGACCAAGTTTGCAGCGGATGGTAGTGTGGATAAGTATAAGGCTCGGCTTGTTGCGAAAGGTTTCTCTCAGGTTGTAGGTGTTGACTATACTGAGACCTTTGCACCCATAGCCAAGATGAACTCCATTCGTTTAACACTTGCTATTGCTCCAGCTCATGGTTGGGTTGTACATCAGATGGATGTGAAGAGTGCTTTTCTTCATGGTGATCTTGATGAGGAGATTTATATGGAGCAGCCACAGGGTTTCAGCCAGGATACTTCCTTGGTTTGCAGACTAAGGAAATCTCTCTATGGCCTTAAGCAGGCCCCTAGGGCTTGGTATGCCAAGATGGATTCCTTTCTTCTCTCCGCAGGGTTCACCAGGTGTCATTTCGATCCGAATGTCTTCATTTTGTGACAGGATGACTCTCACTTGATACTTGTGCTCTATGTTGATGACTTGATCATTACAGGGAGTACTTCATCCATCATTAGCAGGGTCAAATCTGCTTTGCATGACAGATTTTCTATGACTGACTTGGGTCTTTTGCACTACTTTCTCGGGATAGAGATTTCACAGTCACCTTTCGGGATTACACTATCGCAGCCCAAGTATGCTCTTGATCTACTTGCACGCTTTCATATGGCTAATTGTAAGCTTGCACCAACTCCCTTTCTTTCAGGAGTCAAGCTTGAGGCTCAGTGTTCTTCTCCACCAGTTGATGCCACTTTGTATCGTCAGCTTGTGGGTAGTCTCATCTACTTGACCCATACCCGCTCTGATATTTCATTTGTAGTTGGCATGGTTTCCCGCTTCATGCAGGAACCACATGAGCTTCATCGGAAAGCCGCCAAACGCATCCTTCATTACATCCAGGGTACACATCACTATGGGATTCACTATGCAGCAGGCATAGGACTTCGCTTGGCTGGTAACACAGACTCTGATTGGGCTGGCGATCTTGATGATCGTAAGTCTACTTCTGGTTACAGTTTTCACCTTGGTTCGAGCCCCATTTGTTGGCAGAGCAAGAAGCAACATGCTATTGCTCTCTCTTCGACTGAGGCCGAGTATCGAGGTGCTGTTAGCGCAGCGACTGAGACCATTTGGCTCCAGCATATCCTCACAGAGTTTGGATTCACCACTCCACGGCCGACAGTTCTACATTGCGACAATTAGAGTGCTATTGCAATCTCGAAGAACCCGGTCCAGCACCAGCGGACCAAACACATCGAGATTCATATGCACTGTATCTGAGAGCTCATCCAGGAGCAGGTCATTGATTTGCAGTATTGTCCTACAACAGAGCAGGTTGCTGACATATTCACCAAACCTTTCACCGAGAGTAAGTTCCAGCAGTTGTGAGCTCTCTTGGGGGTGCGAGATGTGTCATTAGGGGGGGTCAGCTGACTTCTCCTTCCTCTCTTATGGGGGGGACTTTTTCCTCTTTGAGGTTTTGTCCTTCTTCTTTGAGAGTCTTTTGTACATTCATCTCTCTTTTGGGGGGAAGTTTTTTCCCATTGGGTTTTCTCCCTTTCTCCGTTTGTGAGAGATTGCATTGCATGGTTTTTCTTGCATTTGCATATTGTACATGGGTACCTATCATGGCCTAGTAGTCGGGACCCATCTTGCATTGTTGACTTGAGTCTTCATTCCCCTAAGTTGCACTTAAGGGGGGGTGTTGGTGTAAATAAATATTCATTTTGGATATTATTACACTTTACTTAAGTTAACTTAGGATAATGCATCTCTTCATAGTTTGGATTTGAGACACTTAGGGAAGTGTGCACATAGGGATAGAGCTTGTAGGAGAAATTCCACCTTTTGTGGTCTTATTTTGCTGTTACACTCCACATTCTGTGGGTTATCCACCTCTTGTGGAATATTATATTATTTCTCCTACCTACCCCTAGTATTTCTTACCTACCCTTGTTTCTCATTGAGCCACATGTCATAATTGTATGCTCATACATCCATATGGCCTTGCCTATATAAGCAGGCCTATATTCATTGTATTGGTAAATCTAGTTGATCATTTGCATATTGATGAGAATACAGTTTGTTCTTGTCATTATATTGTCTCTCTTTTATGCTTTTCATTGTGCCCTTGATTTTGGCAAAATCCTACACTTTGCAATTATGTTTTTTAAGTATATGCTTCAATGCAAAAGAAAAATAGCAAGAGTGGTATAGTATATAATTGGTTTGGAAAGCAACACTAATAAAAAAATTCCGCCCATCTCATTTTTCTCATATAAAGTATTTGAGGTTGCCTGTAATGTACTAACTACGAAAAGTTGGCAAATAAGGTACGCCATTGATGGAGCCGACAGAGATTGTGAAGAGCTGATAGTCATTGATGGACATGGGCATCAGATTCATCTGGAAACATGTCAGACAAATTAGTATCGGCAATTTGTTAATCTTAGAGGATCTTGTTAATAGTGAGAGTGGGGGGGGGGGGGTGAATCAGTATTAACAACAATTTCAAACTTAAAAATTAAACTTATTAAACTTCATCAAATCAATCATAAACCAGTAATAAACTCTTTACCATTACCAGTAATCACTGATAACCAACTGTTAAACTCATTTAACAAAATTGTTCATCAAGCATTCATCAACATGCATAAATTAAAAGTAAGTCAAATCAATACATCAAAAACAATCACCACATGAATGCCATGTTTTCACGTGGAAACCCAAATAGGGAAAAACCATGGTGGGAATTGGTACCCACAAAAGTTGTGCACTGTTTCAGAATGCGCCCTGGAAGGATCATAGCTTGGTTAGAAGCTTACAAAGATGCCCTGTTAGGAACAAACCCTGTTAGGAGTCACTCGGTTAAGGGATTTAGATGATGAGCCCTGTTAGGAGCTTTGACTGTTAGGATCAACCTCGCAAGAGGATTTAACACTCAGATGTTGAACTACATGGTTAAGGGATTTAGATGATGAGCCCTGTTAGGAGCTTTGACTTGTTAGGATCAACCTCACAAGAGGATTTAACACTCAGATGTTGAGATACCCGGTTAAGGGATTTACAATGTAAGGCCTATTAGGACCTACCCAGTTAAGGGATTTTGACTGTTGCAACTGTTAGGGAACAACAGTGAATGATCTGGGTATAACACTTAACTGCTTTCTTGATAAAATCCAATTCTACTCCAAATCCACTACACTCTGGCATATCTCTCACACTCTGGTCCGGCTTCACAATCTTCTCAAAACCACCAACACAACAAACATCAATTGTACCGACCTAAGTAACCTTCACAACCTAGTCGATTACAAAACCCTAAGACTTACAACATAGATCATCACAGATCTTTTACAACTCATTATAGATCATCATTGATCATCATATGGATCATTACAGTCAATTACAATAGTTGAATGATCATTGCATCTTGATCTGATACAAAGTCAAATCCTTAGAACGCTCCACTAAGAACTTTGCACATTCCCAAGAAATCCGCTTTTTAAACGTGCCAAAACATCATTCAAACACTTCACACAGTTCCAGTCACGTCACCTCCAACATTTGAACTTGATGTAGATCACCACCAAACCAAAAATCATTATTGGTTAAGAGAAATATTTACTGGTCCTTAAACCCTTCTTAAAACCTAGCAAAAATACAACAGAAATCATAAACATGACTTCTGGTAACCAAAACATGATGCGGTTCCGTTCAAATACATATTACAATGATACAAACTCACATTCCAATCCACAACACTTCAATCATCACTAATCGAGCTAGATCTAATCAAAACATTTCCTCATTTACCGGTTAAGGTCCTAATTCCCTGTTTCCTGTTTCTTTACCAGTAAGCTCTTTCCGGTAGACCAAAAAGACCAAGATGCCAAAATACAACATAGTAAATATCAATTGCCATCAATGACAACACAAATAACTAATCAAATTCATCCAACCATGCAATCTCAATCTCTTCATCACAATGTCATCACAAACAGTCCTTTACCGGTTTAGTCATCACTCTTCATCTGCATTAATTATGCTAATCATGCCAACATTCTCCCCCTTTTGCATTGATGGCAACACCAACATAAACACCACCATATTCAACTAAAATCATGCTACTCAGTTTTAGAACTTCTTTGTTACACTTCACTCTTTTGTCAATTCTCCTCTTCTCCACCTGGAACTAAATCTTCATTTCTTCTCCCCCTTTCTGTTACACATCTTCTCCTCCTTAGGATAATCTATTTCTTCTCCCCAATCAAATATCTTATTCCCCCCCCTTTGACAACAATGCCAAAGGTGCATATGCATCATCGGTCATCAAATCTGTTGTTGTTGTCTTCAACATCTCTGCAAATCTCATCTAAGCTACTCCCCCCTGCAGAGTAGCCATCATTTCATCAATCCATAGTGAATTTTTTTCAATAAGAATACTTGATTGACGCATCTCCTGCATCCTAGTTTTTCTTATCTAGGGGTCTGACCCCTAATTTACCTCTGAGGTACTCAAAGGTAGTCTTCGACAAAGGTTTTGTGAAAATGTCTGCTAGCTACTCTTTGCTTGTCACATACTCCATTCTGACTTGTTTTTCCTTTACTCTCTCCCTTAGAAAGTGATATTTCAATTCTATGTGTTTATTTCTTGCATGTAATACAAGATTTTTTGAAATATTAATTGTACTTGTATTGTCACCGGTTCAGACATATTAAGTTTAAAACCTTCTAACATATGTCTCATCTAGATTGCCTTCTTGAAATTCATTGATGCTGCAACATACTCTTCCTCTATTGTTTACTGTGATACACATGTTTTCTTTTTTACTTGTCCTTGGTTTGGTTGTTTAGTGGTAAACACTTCATTGACACCGGCACTAGTACCGACATGTATCTTCATAGGTAGGAAGGATTCTTTGGGTACCAACATTGGAGGCCGACATGACTTCATCAGGTTATCGGTATTGGAGGCTGACATCATTTGGGAGATATGGCAATCAACAATTGATTTTGATATTCATGTAAATATGTAATGAGCCGACATGTATATTCATTTTGTAATTATCTATGTAAGCCGAAATGAGGCATGAAAGATTGTAACGGTATATAGGTCAGTTGATTAGTTCATTTTGTGAGATGTATGAAATGTGTTGAGGGATATGAGAGTGATATTTTTTAATGAGAGGAATGTTGTAATGCGAAGATTATGTAAGAGGTTATTTCGGTAAGGGTTTAGGGTTTTAGAACCAGAACAATCAAAGCTTGAACCAAAACTCTATCAGGCATAGAAGATGCATTATACGAGTTTAGTTTTATGTTTTCTTATTCAAAGTGATTGTAGTTAGTGAGACTCCTTTGTGATGAGAAGTGTGCTCTAGGTTGTAAGCCTTCCTGCAAGTGCAGGCCCCCATATTTTTTAATATCTTTTCATATGGCTATTGGATTGATATTGAGGGTCACAAATCCCACCGTGATTTTTACTCTTTGAGGTTTTCCACGTATAATTCTTTGTGTTATGGTATTCATTTTTGTGATTTTCTTATTGATTGTTTTACTTCTTTCAATCTTATATGTACCAGTTTACCGGTTGGTGAGTTCATGTTATAATAAGGTTAAAATTGAACATTCTGGTAGAACACTGATTCACCCCCCCCCTCCTCTCAATTTTCTTGGATTCCAACAACTTTTTCATGTTAAGCATCCTTGCTGCAAAAATTGGTTTCCCCTCTACCTAAAGAAGAGGGCATTGAAGATGAACTAGGGGAAGAGGAGTTTCCAAATGCTTCCTTTATATGTGAACCCTCTTATAAGGCCTCTCCAAATGAGTACAAGTAGTGCAAGAGGCTGAAGCCCTCTTCTTCATGTTATTAGGTGGCTAGGGCCGGTATTGACATATTTTGGTTTACTTTTGAGTAGCAAATAATACTGTGGTGCTGTGATGTTCTTTGATAAACTTTACTTTAGACTTTTGGTATAGGGATGTTCCCTATATTGTGTTGTGTTATTTTGGGGATGTATGGCATTGCAACAAAGACTTGTTCTCTTAATGGTTACGATTTTAGGATGTTTGGCTTTCTAAACATATACACATTATATGTATGGATAAAATTTTAACATTAAGGTTTAGATTTGATATTTTTGCATGCTTTTATGGATGTTATGGTAATGGTAGTTTTGACATGGTTTTGGTTTTACAGATAAAATATTAATCTTCGATGCAGGTTAGTTTTGAATTTTGCACGATTTCATTGTTGCGTATCTTGAGCTTTTCTCAAAGACTCTTAGACATTTTATGTCTATTGAATTATGCATTCTCTCGCTAATTTATTTGTTGATTCAGATGTTTATTGATTAATATATTTACAAATATATATATATGTGTGTGTGTGTGTATACATACATACATACATACATACATACATATATGTATACATACATACATATATACATATATACATACATACATACATATATATATACATGTATATATATGTATATATGTATGTATATGTATATATATGCTTAGTCTTTCTAGGTATGATGATTTGTCTTTTTAGAGATAATCTATGCTTGGTCTTCTCTTCTTCTTGTCATATACTTTTAGCTTTATTTCTCGTGGTCTGGGTCCAAGTTGCATTCTCTGTCTAGTTAGTTTTGAATCTTATCTAGTTCCAGATTCATTGTCCTCTTTCACCTTTCTACTTTAATGTATCCTTGTCATGACTGGTTTTGTTTCTTACGGATATGGGCTAAACATGAATTTAATTTTATTCTCTAGAGAATATTTTGATAGGACAACTCTCTGTTGACTAACCTTGGTATAATAGTAGTCTTCGGTTATTTCCTTGACAAGGTTGGCCTATACTTTGGATTGGGATTGTTACGACTTTTTGGTTGATGAAGAGACTAACATCTAAACATTCTCACCTTGATTAGATAAATATTTTGGGAATGCCTTCTTTGACTTTTCATGGCTTACTTGGATACTAATGATGAGCTTAATGGTAGGACTCTAAGTAAAGGAATGACTAGTTTCAGAATGCTTATTAGTTAAGATTGTGAGTAATGATTATGCATTTAGTATTGCGATTTCGGGTTATGATGGTAAATAGATTCTATTAGCGAGCTTACTTTCAGTACTAATTTGTGTGATGAAGATAGTAGGATAGTTGGCAGGTCTGATCTTTGCTCGTATTCGAATTAAAGAAGCCTATTTCTGGAAGACAAGACAGTTGATCTATTCCTTTAAGATGATGCAAATTTCTTGTAATAATCAAGAAAGATGTAATTCAAAGTTTAATGTCGATTGTATAGCTATATAGAGGCTGATCGCCACTATATGTAAACACCTAGTATGTTTCTAGGAATTGTATTCCTTGGGCAAGACCAGAGGTTTTCTTTACCCGGTTCTTTCCTACCGATGCCCACATTGAATCGGGTTGTAATTTTTTTTAAAAGATAATAAAATTATTCGGCCAATGGCTCATTATCTATCAAAAAAAAGAAGCTCTAATTAAACAATAAATCAAATAAACATTAATCAAATCAAATCAAGATAAATATTAAATAATTAAAAAATCACACATCTCCAAATAAATAATCATAGACTCACATCACCCTATGCCAACAAAGGGGACAATCACAACTCAAGACTCTAACATTAACTTGCACTGTGGCACAACTAACAAGGTATGCAGCTTAAACCTAGAGTGTGTGAGGGAAACTATGTCATCTCCAACAACTTTCCATTGGGATAGAGACACGCTCAGACCTATGAAGCCAAGTGGAGTCGATGTCTAGTACCTACAAACCTGCATTTAACACTAAACACAACATATTCAATACATACACATCATAATAAACAAACATGTGATAGAGAATTGCGATGACATATCCTGCTCGCTATGAGTTATATGACATGGTCTCTACTCACGAAGATAATCACACAATATAACATCAAAACATCGCATGGAAACATGATCATGAAATAGGGTTAGCACCATTATAACATCATGTCATATAATCCACATGAACACCGAACACATATAAATCCATGAGTCATATCGTATAACATATATCCACATAGAGTAACTAGCATCATTGATGACATCTAAGAACCAATAGTATGTCTAAATAAGTCTATTAATGCATAAATCAAAATGCAAGTCTATGAGAGGCACTGCAGCTGTAACCTTCACAAGAAACCAAAATAAAATTAACCCTAACTTTAAATAAACCCAAACCCTAAACTTAACTAAACCACCAAAACAATAAAACCCTAACCCTAAAATTAATTAAATATACCAAGTTGAACCCTAACCTTGAGACTAAACTACATACATTCCTAATCTTCAACCTAATTCAACAATAAACCGAATTCGACCATAAACCTAATACTAAATTAACATTGTTTCTTATTGAACAATAACCTAATTAAATCTAATTTATACCTAAACCATAATGAACTCTAACTTCAATTGTAACTCTAATAGTAAACCAAACTTAACTCTAATAATGAACCTTATAAAATCTTACTCTAACCTTATATCAAATTGAACCTTCATGTTGCATAAAACTCAACTAAACCATAACACTAATCTAAATTGAACCCTAACAATAAACATAATTAAATACTAAAAAAATTGAACCCCTAACCTAAACTAATTTAAATACCAATCCTAAAGCATATTGAACCCTAACTATAACACAAAATTAATTGAACCATAACCCTAAAAAAATTGAATCCCAAATGTGAACCTAATTATAACTTTAAAATATATCCAAGTTAAATAATAATAATACTAAACCTAATTGAACACTATATTAATTTAAACCCTAATTTTAAACCTAACAAACAATAAGCCAAAATGAACCAATTAACATTATACCAAATGGAACCCTCAACCTAAGCCAAATTCTACCTTAAACCAAATGAAGATATTTTAAAAAAAATCTCAATTATAAACTATTCATTCTTTACAAATTATTTAAATAATTAATTTAAAATAAATTTATGGACTTATAAATTAATAAATATTTCTTTGTTTAATTTCTTTTGGGTTGCGATGCTACTAATATATATATATAAAGAAAGCCGAGACATATTGAGGCTTTCATTATATAATATATCTCAACAAAATAAAAAAATGAAAGCCTTGATATCTCTAGGCTTTCTTTATATATATATAAGGTAGTATATTTATATTTAATATTTTATATAATACAACATATTTTATTATATGATGATACGAAAATTTATATAATATAATATAATATTGTGTGCTTCTATCTATATATATTATTTTATAGTTTTTGATTATGGGAAAACAGGCTTTGATGGGCCCCTGAAACCTAGTACAATGAAAAATCAAAAGATAAACATTACAACACACCTAAAAAGACATATATTATTTTATAGTTATATAATATAACATATAATAATATTATATTATATTATATATTATTATTTATTTTTAGGGGGAAAAATTAAATAATATTATAATAAATTTAGGTGTGTAAGTTATTATTTTTTATTTTTTTAATAATTGTTATATTTTGATAGTAAAAGTTTTTACTTTCTTTTTAAATTTTAGTTTTAATACCTTCTAATATATATTTTTTGATCGATAATAGTTATATTTTATTTATTTAAACTAAAAAGTACATTTGCATCAAACTTCCAAAAAAGAAACCACTCCTCCAAACCATCCCCAACCACCATCCAGTCCTACTGTCTAAAACCATGGTTTTTCAAAATGTATACTACTCAGACCCTACCCTACCCCCACATCATCCGTAACAGAAATTCAAAATACGTCATGCCAAAAGTTGGTCGAAGAGTTTATCGTTTAAAAGAAAATAAAGTTTTAAGTTTATCAACTAAAAAAGAAACATCTAAACAAAAAGATGTGCCCAAAGGTACCCTGATTTAGTGAAATCCTCATCTTCCCACAGAGGCGTGTGAATCTCCAGTTCTTGCTTCTGCATCTTCAGCCATTAACCCTTGCGAAGCTGGTCTTTCTGTCTCACCATCGCTCCCACCCACCGCACCACCCACTACACCTTGTCTTGCCAATTCTGCTAATAATTTTCACGTAATCGGCCTCCTGTATGTCATCTTCTCTCCAATCTCACTTCCCCACCCTCCTTCTGAATTACATCTTCGATATCCAAAATCTAGACAAACATTGTCAACCCTTCCCAGCCTCGCTTCGCGTCTTCTTTAAAACAAACTCAGACTTCCTCATGGCGGCAAAGGAATTGAATTCATGATTGTCTCACCCGCAACTCCCCATTCTCCTCTGGGATGCCTTCAACAAGATTGAAACCCCACCCCGACACAACCCATTCCAGTAGGGACTCCAAATTTAACATGTACTCTTGTGGAATGATTTTCTTCAAAACTTTTCTCACTTCCTCACAGGTATAACCCAGCTCCAGTCCCCACGCCATGTTAAAAGAATAAATATCTCTCTGCATTTGTATTTGTGGCCGATAACTGCCACCTCTTCGCCCAAGACCAGTTGAATTGCCTTAAAAAATAATGGATCTTTTGCAAGAAACATCTTCTCAAGCTTCTTCAGGGGGACGGGTCCTCAAAAAGCTAACATTAACTTTGAAGACTGCAGAGTGAAATTGGCTTCCATTTTGGTACTCACTGAAGAATTGCAGAGAATTCTGATGTAATCTGTCAAAATTTGTCTTCACCAACTTACCGACTCTTCTCATTAAATGTGTGAGCATTCCTAAATTAGTATTCAATGCAACCCACTCCACCATCGTTGCCATTTTAGAAAGCATTCCACAATAAATGCTCATTAACTCGACCTTACTTAGAAGAAAAGTCAGTTGTCTGACATGAAATTTGAATTTTTTGACGTACCAACTTGGCACGTAGCCTTAACTCCATCTCACTATTTGTTTTTTGCAGTCATGCCACCTCACTTCCCCTAGCGCGAGCTCACACGCTTCATTCGACAGCCCATCCGCAATGACATTTCCTCCTCTTTTCACATGCGAGATGAAATAATTTTGGAAAGATTTCACCTTTTCACTTATATTGTGTACATATTTATTCAATTTCCAGCACGGTGTATAGCCTTTGATCAAGGCCTGGACTACAATTTGGGAGTCACCCTCCATGTGTACCTTCGTCACCTTCATATTTGCTGCCAGTTCAGCTGCTAGTAAGGTCGCGTGAGCCTTTGCCTCATTATTAGTGTCATATAGTAGCCTTCTTGCACTTGTAAAGAGGATCTCCCCTTCATCGTCACAAGCCACACATCCTACGCCTGAAATCCCTGGATTACCTTTTGACGCCCCATCAAAATTTATTTTCACCCACCCCCTCTCTGGTTTTGACCATTTCAACGTCTCCCCCATCCAAAGGAACATTCAAAGGATTAACCCTGGAAACCCATGAAAGGGTCTAATACCTTCCAATATTAACTTGAAGATAGTTTCCTTATATTTTATTTTCCCTCCTTTTTAATATTAATTAGTGTTTTTATTTTTTCATCTTTACATTTCTATTTGTTATACATATTTATTTTGTTAATACTAATCTATGGTAAAAAAATTATATTTTTATAGTATTTTATAATTAATAAGCTTTTATTTTAAATTATTTTATTTTGAATTGTAAGATAAGTGTTGCGTGATCATGATGTAAACAAGTGATAGGTTGGTGTACAAGTATGGCAATCAATCATACTACTAGAATATTTGTGCGTGACTATTATTTTTTAATTTTAAAAGTTTTTAAAAATGATAATTAAAAGTTTATTAATAAATTTCACAAGTATTTTTAGTTGTTCAGTTTTAATTTTTTTGTTTCATAATTGGTTTATTTGAGTATGACTATTAGAACATTTGTGCGTGACTATTGGGTATTTGTGAATAAGTATTGGATAAATGCTTAAATTATTGAATTCATAGACTAAGTGTAAATTTGTGCTTGCTTCACTTGATAAAGAGATGGTATTTCCGAGCATGAGGAGGATGAGAAGAAAATATTGGTGATTTTGATAAAAATTGCCAAAGATGTCAACATCTTAAAAACTAATTATGAGGAATGTATTGGAGTGCTTGAGGCTAAGATGAAGAATATTA